>NW_007217754.1:409635-411960 GCF_000164805.1 Carlito syrichta
TCACCACACCCTCTCCAGCAACTGTTACTTTTTGAGTTATTGATAATTGCCATTCTGACTAGAGTTAGGTGGTATCTCAGTGCAGTTTTAATTTGCATCAACCTCAAAGGAGGTTGAGTATTTCTTCATGTGTTGTTTGCCGCTCGAATGTCTTCCTTTAAGAAGTGTCTGTTCATATCTTTTGCCCACTTTGTAATGGGGTTGTTTGTTTTTTTCTTTTCAGCACGTTTGAGTTCCTTGTAGATCCAAGATGTTAAGCCTTGTCAGACCTGGAGTTGGCAAATACTTTTTCCCAGTCTGTGGGCTGTCTCCCTGCTCTCTTGATGGTTTCTTTGGGTTTGCAGAATCTTGTCAGTTTAATGAGGTCCCACTTGTCTATCTTATCTCTTATGGCCCGTGCGTTTTGGGTTTTGTTCAGGAATTGGATGCCAGTTCCAATTTCCATAAGGGAGTGTCCTGCATTTTCTCAGGTTCTTATGGTTTGAGGTTTTACATTTAGGTCTCTGATTCATTTAGAGTTGATTTTTGTGTATGGGATAGATAGGGATCTTGTTTGAATCTTTCTCAATCACCTGGAATACTTTCAGAGGAATTGGTATCAGTTCCCTCTTAAATGTCTTATAGAATTCTGTTGGAAAGCCATCTGGTACAGGGCTTTTTTTTTTTTTTTTTGTAGATAGTTATCTTATTATATAGTCAATTTCCTTGATAGTGATTGGTTTATTTGGGGTCTTGATTTCTTCTTGTTTCAACCTAGGCAGGCTGTGTGATATCAGAAACTCTTCCAATTCCTTTAGGCTTTCCAGTTTGTTTCCATACAAGTGTACATAGTAGTCTCTAATGATCTTTTGTATTTCTTCGGGGTCAGATGTAACTTCATCTTTTGTGTTTCTGATTGTATTTATTTGGGCTTTTTCTCTCTTTTTCTTGGTCAGTCTAGCTAAGGGACCATCGATCTTTCAAAGAACCAGCTTTTTGTTTCATTGATTTTTTGTATTATCTTTTTGTCTCCTATGGCCTGGATTTGGGCTTTTATTTTGGTGATTGGATTCTTCTGCTGAAATTAGGGTTTTTGTGGTCTTGCTTTTCCAGCTTTTTTAGGTGGCTTGTTAGGCTGTTAATTTGTGATCCTTCCATTTTCTTCATGTGCGTTTGTAGGGATATGAATTCCCCTCTTACTACAGCTTTCATGGCATCCCAGATATTTTGGTAAGATGTCTCTTCATTTTCATTTGTATCTTTAATCTCTGTTTTGATTTCATTATTGACCCAGGTGTTGTTTAGCATCATGCTGTTTAGTGTCTATGTCTTTGTGGGTTTGGAAGGAACCTTGTTGGTGTTGATGTTTATTTTTATTCCACTGTGGCCCAAGCAGGTGCATGACAAAATTTCGATCTTTTGAAATTTGTTTATGCTTGATTTATGGCCAAGTATGTGGTCGCTCTTAGAGTACGTTCCATGTAGTGATGAGTAGAATGTATATTCTGTGGTCGTTGGGTGGAGTGTTCTGTAGGTATCAAGTCCATTTGATCAAGAGTTGCATGAGGTTCTGGATCTTGTTGCTGATTTTTTTGTCCTGATGATCTGTCTAGGGTTGTGAGTGGGGTATTGAAGTCCCCAGTTATGATGGTGTTAGAGTCAATATCTTTCTTGAGTTTTCCTAGAAGCTGCTTTATGAAAGTTGGCACTCCTATGTTGGGTGCAAATATGTTTAGGATAGATATTTTTTGTTGATGGAGTGAACCTTTTATCATTATGTAGTGGCCTTCTGTATCTTTTTTTTATTTTTGGTAGCTTAAATAGTATTTTGTTTGAAATTAGGATTGTGATTTCTCCTTTCTTTTGTGTTCTGTTCACCTGAAAATTTGCTTCCCATCCTCTTACTTTGAGTCTGTGAATGTCCTTTCTAGTGAGATGGGTCTCTTGAAGGCAATATATTGTTGCCTGGTGATATTTTATACATTTTTCCATTGTGTCTTTTCAGTGGTGCATTTAGTCCATTCACATTCAGGCTAATTATTGAAATGTGAGAGTTGGTCCCTATCATAAAGTTCTTATAGAGTTTTTGTTGTTGTTCCTCTTTGTTGTCTTTCTTTTGGTTTTGGGGTTGGTTCGTGTATGTTTTACTCTTTTTCTTGTATTCTTGTGAAGAACATTGTTGTTCTTTTTTCCTTTTCTTCTGTGTTTAGTACTTTCTAAAGTGTTTATTGTACAGGTGGTCTGGTGGCAGATAAGTTCTTAGGGATTGAATGTCTGGGAAAGATTTTAATTCTCCCTCACTGATGAAGCTTAGCTTGACTGGGTAGGTTATTCTTGGTTGAAATT
>NW_007217754.1:412004-426542 GCF_000164805.1 Carlito syrichta
TGAATCTCTTGTGTTTGAATTTTCACGTCACTGATGAGATGAGGAAAGTTTTCTTCAATAATCTCATGGAATGTTTGTTCCAAGGTGGCCTCTGTTTCTATTTCTGTTTCAGGAAGGCCAATTACTCTTAGTTCTTTCTCTTGAAGTAATTGCTCATCTCATGAAGGTTTTGTTCTGTCCTTTTAAGCTTCTTTTCTATGTTTTTGACAGTTTGGGTTAGTTCTATATTTTGGTCCTCAAGCTCTGAGATTCTTTCTTCTGCTTGGCTAATTCTGCTTTCCATGCTTATCAGTTTGTTATTTATTTCATTCACAGTATTCTTTATTACTGTTATCTCAGTTATGAACTCCATCTTAGTTTCTTCTAATCTCTCCTCAATTCTTTTTAATCTCTCCATTAGTGTCTTGATATCTAGGTTTGCAGTTTTAGACTAGTCATTCTGGGGCCTCTTCATTGTTTGCATTCCAAAGTCAGTTTCTCAGTGTCTGTCCTCCCAGGGGTCTGGGAGAGATCCATATTCTTCTTTTGGTTTTTCTTCATTTGTGTAGATTTTTCTCTCTCTCCCCCTTTCCCTCCCCTTCTTTAATTCTGTTTTTCAGGGAAGGTGGGGGTTGTTTTTACTTCATTTGTTCAATCTCCTGTTCTTCCTTATGAGGGTCCTCTGGCTTTGTTCACTTTTGAGGCTGGAGTGTGTGCTCGGAGCTGTACTTTTTGCAGTTTTGAGTTTTAATTGAGGGGAAAGCTGTGATTCAGAATCTATCTGCTGATCCCAGTATCCAACAGGTTTATGGGCACACTGGAACCTATTTCCCACTGCCTTACAATCTGTCCATGCAGCGGGGTGTAGGTTTGGTCCCTTAGAAACCAAGGTGGAGGCTGCTCATAGGTGGGTAGGGCAATGCAAATCTCTGCCTGGAAAATGGCCAACGTGGGCAGCTCCTCTTTTGCGGATCATTTCTCTCCACTCATCTGGTACATGGGTGATCCACTATGATGGGCTGTGGTGGCGTGTGAAGCACCAGGGATCAGCTGCCCATCTGGGTGCTGGATCTGGTATGCCACCAGCAGCCTGGGGTGTAGGAGGGAGCTGGGAGTTCCCTTTTCTGGAGCTGAGAGCAGCTGATCAGCACCTCCTTAAGATATACTGTTCCCTCATACAACCATGGGATCGCACACTGGGTGCCTCAGTCAGAGTGGGACCAGAGCTGCAAAGGGCAGCTGGTCAGTGGTGACAGTGGTTTGGGGCCCATCACAGGGTACTTCAGCCAGAAACGGAGCTGGTATTTCTGAGGAGCGGGTGACTAGAGCCTCCCTGGGTGACAGCGGCTTGAAATAGGGTTGGGTAGTGGCTCAGAACCCACAGTGGGGAGCTGGAACTCTGAGGAGCGTGCACCAGGACACTGGGCTGGGAGTGCAGTCAGGGTGAGAGCTGGCCACAGCTGAGTGCTGGGCGGGTCAGTGTAGCCAGCAAGGGAACCCAGATCTCCACAAGGCGGTATCCAAGGGCCTCCACAGGTGGTGGCTTGGTGCCAGGTGAGACAATGTAGCCAGGGAGGGAGCTGGGATTTCTGAGCGGCCAGGACCGGGGCCCCCTGTAGTGGAGCAGCAGCAGCCAGGGGCTGCAATAGCTGGCCTTGCATGGGACCGAGGGTCTCCAGGCCTTGGACCGGTGTGGCTGGCGGTGGGCAGGGGGTTAGGGGAAGGAAAGTAAGAGTCTTTTTGGGAACTCACATTTGGAGAATCTCACAATTCCACCTATGTCATCACCATCTTACTGGAACTTGGGAATACTCACTTTTCTTTAGTGCATGTGGAACATTCAGCTGGATAGAGCCTCCTTCTTGACGGTGCGCAGCAGCCTCTGCTGGGTCTCCACCTCTGCAGGGGCCGCAGCCATGGCACAGTCTGCTGCCTTCTGAGTCCCGGGCAGTGGCAGCGGTGGTGGCCTATTTCTAATTTTTAATAAATAACTCTTATTTCTTCCTTTTTAATATACATCATGACTAATATTTCTTCTTTCTTGTCACCAACTTTGCTCAATACTCACAGTTCACATCTGGTTCATCGTAATGCCTCTGTGCATCCCTCTCTGCCGTCTGTACCCCAATCTATCCTGCATAGATTTTCTAGCATCTTAGGATATTTTCAAACAAATACAAAAGTTGAAAGAATTGTGCAGAAAATTCCAGTATATCCAATATTCAAATGTCTGGAAATTTTCTAATTTTACTTTATCACGTATTTATACATCTTTCCATTTCTATATCCATTAGTGTATCTCTCTTGTTTTGATGCATGTCAAAGTAAGTTGCATACAGAAGTAAAATTTATCCTGAAATAATTCAGAATCCATATAATTAACTTGTGTTTAATGTGTGTGTACAATTCCTTTGTGAGGTAAAATTTATATATACAGTAAGTTCTTAATGTTGTAGAGAGGTTCTTGGAAATTGAAGCTTTAGGAGACATGAAGTCTAATTAATCCAATTTTTTCCCCTCATCAACGTTATAACAACATGACAAATGAAATGCTGTCATTTGAGGACCTGCTATAGTCATTTATCTTAAAGTTGCAGTTTCCAAGAACCTATCAACTACAGCTAAGGGAGGACTTAATATAAAGTCCTCTCTTAAAATGCATAAATCTTACATGCACCATGTGAGAAGTTTACAGTGCATTATTTAAGCCTCATTTTGAATATGCCATTCCCTTCCTCAATAACCCAAATGATTTCTTATTGTCTAATAAAATAAGTACCACATTTTTTCTTAATGCAACTTTATTAATTATCCAATTATATTTAAAATCATTCCCCTTTTCCTCTATAGTATGAGTTCCACATTATTTGTGATGCGTTTTGACATCTCTGTGTGTGTCACACAGAATAAAAATCAGAGAGGACTGTGCAGGTGGTTTGTTACACTGACTGTGGACAGATAAATATTGGAGTATAACATTTAGGTTCAATATCCAGACTTTGCCACTAACTTATTTTGGGATTGAGGGTAAATTATTAGTTTGTTGTTTCTCTAATACTTAAATTGTAAATCTGTCTAATAAGGTTCTTGTCAGGGTTAGCAATAACATGTATATGGACCTACTAGGATGCTTAACTCATAGTAGGTACTCAATAAGTTTCATACATTAGGTGCTCATTTAGTATCCTTATTAACATTAGTAAGGCATAGTAAAGATCCAACCTCAGGAAATTTAAAATCCAATCCTGGGCTGGGCGCAGTGGCTCAAGCCTATAATTCCAGCATATTGTGGGTGCTGAGGTGAGAGGTTTGCCTGAGCCCAGGGGTTCGAAGCCAGCCTAGGCAACTTGGTGAGACCTCATCTCTACAATAAATGAAAAAGTTAGCAGGGCATGGTAGCATGCACCTGTAGTTCTGGCTACATGGAAGGCTGAGGCGGAAGGGTCGCCTGAGCCTAGCAGGTCGACACTGGGGTGGCCATGAGTAGGTCACTGTACTCCAGCCTGGGAAATGGAGTGAGACTCTGAAAAAACAAAAATCCAATCCTATACCCATGGTAATAACAAAATAATTTTCAATATGAATAATATTTTTATTTCAGGTATAATTTTTAAAATATAATTTTATATATTAAGCAGCAAGCTAAGCTTCTCTTTATACTTAGGCAGAAAGTGTCTACAAGTTATATATGTTGTTCTGTTTCTCCATCTGGGTCACATGGGAGTGAATAAATACAGCCGGGGACAAGGCAGGTGAAAAGATGGATAGATGGATCATATTTATGTCAATATTTTTCTTCAAATCTCTTTCAACTACCCTGAATATACACTCAGCAAACTGTTCTAAGGTCTGATTTTCTGAATATCTACACTGAAAAACTTTGATGTCCTGAATAAAATGTTGAGCTCAGTACTGGACACACAACTATTTTTATTATTGCTGACTATTACTTATTAATTTATTAATTTATTTATTATTATTGACTATTATTGTTGCTGTAATATTTTTCCTTTTAGAAAAAATAAAAATCAACAAAAACATTCAATTGACATAAGAAAAATGTTGTTTTATACAGTATATGCTCATATAAAGAATAAGTATACTATTATAATTCACTTTGCAAAGCCAAGGAATTCAATAACTAGATGAAGTATTTGTAAAGTCATTAAATAATTATAATTTTTTTTTTTTGCTATTTTTAGCCATCTTGTTCTGGTATCAGGACAAGCACATTTCCAAAACCAATCTCTTCCATTGGAAGTCTTTCCAAACCATGAGGAATTTACCTTATAGTACATGGATGCAGTATCTTCAAATTGGTTATTACCTTTTCAGCATGTGTGTTTTTAGATGAGAAATCACAGAAAGTAATTTTTATAGTTTGTTTTTTTTTCTTACTTTAAACAAAGTCATGTTGAAAGGGTGAAAGTATCAAGTTGGGAAATCAAGAAAGCACTTAATGTGGAGCTATCACTACTGAGTTACCAGTCTAGTTCCTCAAACTCAATGTAAATTCCAAGAGGTAATAAGCCAAGTTGTTTTCATACAGCACAGACCAAATGGAAGAGATCTTTGATGAATAAATGAATAACTAGTTATTATAGTCTAGGTAGCACATTTTTTTTTTTTTTTTTTGCTGGTAGATTAAGAGCCTGTGATGATATTTTCATTTTCTGAAGGTAAATATAAAGAATCATTAAGTCTGAGGATTTCGATGTGTTGTGAAGGAAAGTGTTGTATTTATGGGTTTTAGTTCTCCTAGTTAGAGCGCTCCTAGTTCATCGTTTTTCTGGTGGCAGCAAGGAGCATATACTCTCAAAACTTTCCTTTTTTCTGACTTTAGTAGAAAGACAAGATGGGAAATAATACACATGTTCATTAAATTTCAACTTAAATTGGTCTATTTATATGTCACTATTTTTTCATATAGCTTTAGTTGTAAATTTTAGTGAAATGAAAATCAAATGAGGGAGTACATAATGTATGTCTGTGGCAGTGCAACAGAGATTTGACAATTATCCAGTTAATCTGATCAACAAAGACAGCCAAATTGGGTAGTTTAGGTCTCAAAGTGGATTTATTCGGCCAGTAGATCCAAATTGACTATGCACATTAATTACATTAACAACACAGCTGCCAACATTCTCCTCACTGTAGGACACATGGAAACAGCTCACAAATAGAGGGTGATAAAGTACAGAGAAAGGAAACAAATGTTGGATAATCACAATAGTCAACTAAATGTAGCTGAGAGAAGGAAAAAAGCAGGACTCAATTGTAACATGCAGGGAAAAAAGTCAAAGTCATAAAAATGTTAAGATAGATGATTAATATCCAATAATATAGGAAATAAAAGAAAAGGAGAGGCAGGGAGGGGAGATGGTGTAATCCTATGGGGATCACACCAATGTACCATCTTTTATTTAAATGGATTAAGGATGATCAAAATCTCTGACTTCTTTGGCTTTCAATAATTCAAATAATGCCTCTTTAATTTACTTTGAAGTATTTGAAATAAAAATATATCCAAGTCTTCAGCTGATTAATCTTTCTAGAGATAAATATAAATGCAGCCTATTGTCATGATTTGGAAAATATGCAAAATAAAATTATATCTTAAAATTAAATTATAGGTGAAATATTCAAGGAATAAAACACTAAATTACTACATTAGACAATATGAATTTAAAGAAAATTCATGTAATTTGTTGACCTCAAAAATATATATACACATATTCATAAATATATTTATGAATTTGGCTTTAGGCTAATTTCTCTTGCATCAAGTCTTTAGTTGAGAAAATCCAGAGGGAGGCAGTAATGATTGCTTAAAAGATCAACAGACAACCTTCCTTCCTCTTGCTCTCAGTACCTTCTCTTATCCCCAAGTTCCAGAATTACAGAAAACTATTAATTGATGGATAATTAGACTTTGAATGTATGCTCCCATTCATTCATCAGGGATTCATTACACTGAAATTTGTCGGTTTGCAAAAAATAGAAATAAATGGAATAGAATCAAACTCATTTAAAATTAATCTCTTCCACTGAAAAAGGAACTACAATAGCAAGGTTGTTTTTTGTTTCTGAATGATATAACATTCCAGATGGTCAGTGATTATTTCAATCCCTGGCACTGCAAAACCACATGTTATTCATTCATTTTCAGATTTATTGTGGGAATCAAATACTGACCCACTTTAGCTTTAATATCAGCTTGGAAAAACAACTTCCAACAGTACTACAGTCACAACAATTAAAGCTATATCATTCATTCCCTGGGCCCATTCATGATCAGTAATTTTTACTCTTCAGTATTTCTCATTAGGAGAAAAATTACCTTAAGTCAAGCAAGGCTGAATGTCTGGCATCAAGATGTAAGAACTTGCAAATAATACAACATTGTCCGGATTGGGATTATTTTCTAACTTTCTAGACATTTTCTGGTATTGAAAATACCTAGGCCTTATTCGCTTTGACCAAGTAGGCTTCAGCCCTGGGATGCAAGGCTGGTTCAACATTCGTAAGACCATAAACATAATTAAGTACATCAACAGATGTAAAAACAAAAACCACATGATTAGTATATCATTAGATGCAGAAAAAGCTTTTGATAAAATCCAGCACCCCTTCTTGATAAAAACCCTCGAACATCTAGGCATAGGTGGAACATACCTTAAAATAGTAAAAGCCATCTATGAGAAACCCACAGCCAGCTCCTAAGTAGACAAAAATTGGAACCATTTCTCCTGAAAACTGGAATAAGACAAGGATGCCCACTCTCAACCTTCCTGTTCAACATAGTTTTGGAAGTTCTAGCTGGAGCAATCAGAGAAAAGAGGGTGATTGGGGTATCCAAATAGGAAAAGAGGAAGTCAAGCTATCTCTCTTTGCAGATGACATGATTGTATATCTTAAAAATCCAAGAGAATCTGCCAAAAACCTCCTTGCACTGATAAAGGAGTTTGGCAAAGTCTCAGGGTATAAAGTAAATGTACAAAAGATAATTGCATTTCTATACACTAATAATAAACAAACAGAAACTTGATTAAAAAGCACAATTTCATTCACAATTGCCACACACATACAAAAAGTAATACCTTGGCATCTTCCTAACCAGAGATGTAAAAGACCTTTACAATGAAAACTACAAAATACTGCCCAAAGAAATCAAAGATGATACAAGCAAGTGGAAAAATATCCCATGCTCATGGATTGGAAGAATCAACATTGTTAAGATGTCCATTTTACCTAAGACAATCTAGAGATTTAATACAATATCCATCAAATTACCAGCAACATTCTTCTCAGACCTAGAAAAAACAATACAGGAATTCATACGGAAATACAAACAACCAAGAATAGCCAGAATAATTCTCAGAAGAAAAAAAAAAAAAAAAAAAAGCAGGAGGTATCATACTCCCAGACTTTAAACTATATTATAAAGCTACAATAATCAAAACAGCCTGGTATTGGTACAAGAACAGGCATATAGACCAATGGAATAGAATTGAGATCCCAGAAGCAAAACCTCAATTCCTGAACCAACTAATCTTTGACAAAGCTTCTGCCACTCACTACTGGGGAGAGGAGAACCTATTCAGTAAATAGTGCTGGGAAAACTGACTGCCCACATGCAGAAGATTGAAACAGGACCCCTATCTATCTCCATACACAAAAATTAACTCTAAATGGATCAGAGACCTAAATGTAAAACCTTAAACTGTAAGAATCTTAGAAAATGCAGAAGACACTCTTATGGAAGTTGGAACTGGCAACCAATTTCTGATCAAAACCCGAAGTGCCCAGGCCATAAGAGATAAGATAGACAAGTGGGACCTCATTAAACTGACAAGCTTCTGGAAAGCCAAAGAAACCATCAAGAGAGCAGGGAGACAGCCCACAGACTGGGAAAAATATTTGCCAATTCCATGTCTGACAAAGGCCTAACATCAAGGATCTACCAGGAACTCAAACACTTTTTTTTAAAGGAGTTTAATATTATTTTCTAGAGTAACAATGTCTGTATGATAGAACTTTCTGTGATGATGAAAATATCCTGAGCTATGTTGTCCAGTATGGGAATCACTAAGCACTTGTAGCTATTGGACACATGACATGTGACCAGTACAGCTAAATAACTGATTGTTATTTTTATATACTTGCATAGCCACATGTGGTTAATGGCTATTATATTGAATAATACATTTGTAGAGTCAATATCTAGCTACTTGTTACTGTAAATTAACCTGTGTAGAATGATATTTTTCCACCTATATCCTAAAGTTTGCTGTGAAAGGCCCCAACTCTTAGAGAAAGGCATCTCTCCTCACAGGTGGGATGAGTAAGGACCGTTCATATCGTTAGATAGGTTTAAAAGACATGGGATCCTAAACTCATCACACAAGTCTGCTAACTTACATTATACTAAGAAAGAGGACATTACAAAAATATGGAAATACCTTACTGCACCATTTAAGTTAAATCAAAATGGTCAATTTTATATATGCAAAGATTGCCCTTGCTGACATTTCTCAGTATCTTGGCTTTATTCTCTTCTTCTGCCTGTCTTTTCCCAACAGGTGGCTGGTATGACCTCTTTCCTGAGTTCTTTATGTAGCCTGTGTTTGGCTGGGCATTTCATCAAGAGATCTTACCTACTCACATGTTTGATGTGAGAATTCTTTAGCTAAAGAGACATAGAACATAAAGACTAAATTCCAACAGTACCATTGTGTTTGATTCCTAAGCCAACCTGCAGCCCTGTTTCTGAATTTCAGCTCCACAAAAATTGTCTTTCTTAAACACTAACTCTATCTTCAACTAAAATTGCTTTGATTCTGGATTTCCCTGAAACAGAATCTTCCTCTTCTTAAGGTGTATTCAGAGTGGAAATAAAATGCAAACCAATTCAACATTGAAAGAAGTCTAGCTCCATCTACTACAATGTTGAAGGAGATAAAATATTATTGATTCTAGCTTCCTGGTGGGCATTTTGTTCAGGGATTTAGTCACTGACAATAGTTAAAGGCAGGGCTAAAAGCAGCCCTTAGAAACCATGAAACCATATTTACATGTTTGGGAGTTAGGACTTTTCTTCGCCAACCATCCAAAATCTGTTCACCTGAGGTGCAATTAAAAGTACTTCCAATTCATCCAGTTATCAGAAGACTGAACAAACTGAATGGGGTACTAATGTTGAAAAACAAACAAATAAACAAAGATCACATAATTTAAGGACTATATTACTGAAGGAAAAAGGAGAGAATATATTTTATACCCTCCTGTATCTGTCACTTGCCAGAATGCAACATGAAGCCTTAGACATAATTTAAGAGGCCAACAAAAGTCAGATAAAATGGTAACAGATTTCTCTACCTGCTGGGCTACTATCACAAGCAGCTTCAGTGACCAGCAGCAACTATAGCTTCAAACTTATTAGGACTCTTATTGTATCCCCAGTTGGGAGTGTCCCCTCTCCTTCTGTGAACAAGAACTTACAAACCTACAGATCCCAAAGTGCTGGCTGTGGGAGGCACAGATTACTCAAGGAGATTACTAGAAGTGATGATTACTAGGGTAAATTCTACTTTTACTTCTTAGTTCCGGGGCCCAACTATAATATGTAGATGAAGCAAAGAGCCATTTTATGGCTGTTGATTTAAAAATTATACTGCATACTGTGGGATACAGTCTCCCCCTCACAGGGTGTCTTCACCAAGCTGCTACCTCTGATGCACATTCAAAAAGCTGTATAATTGTTGTATCAGTTTAGCAGCATCTGGCTGGTAGGGTATATGCTGTGATCAGTGAATCACATGGTCACACATCCACTGTCACACACATTTTGCTATAAAGTGAGTCATGGGTTTTGAGACCTTGTTAGGCAGAATCCTGTCCCCTGTTAGTAGACCAAATACTCTAAGACCTCGGGTGTTAGTGCTGGTCAACAGCCTGAGGAAATTCTGCTATATAATGGTGACAGAGAAAAACATGTTTGCCCCTCAATTGATACACTAGGACATCTCTCTTCCTTTCACTATTGTGGTTGTAGATGGCAAATATAACAACTGCACCCAGGGACTCAGATACCTCAGGCAAGCCATCTAGACCAGCAAATACACTATCAGAAGATGAAAGGATCCCAGAATGGATGTGGGAGAAGAAGACCTCTATCCCAAGTGCAACAGTGAGGGCTCTATCTCATTCAAGTTATGCTCTTCTGGTAATTTCCCTACAAAGTGTAACCAATCAGAATCTTGGAACAGCTATGCTGATGTGAAGTGAACTTAATGTGGTACTAAGTGGATCTCAGTGGGTTACAGGAGGCATCTCTAGTGGAGGCTAACGTTTTCCCACCCAGATCTCTACTGTAGTCCAGTGCCCCCATCATCCAGGTGTGGTGTTGGCTGATGGTCTCAGCTGTTCCCTTCACTGGAGTATTGGCTTTGGCCAAACAGGAACTGTCTCACCCAGGAGTCTGTGTACTCTCCTATCCCAACAGGTCAATGGCCTCTTGACAGAGATAGAAAGATTAACTCTTATTCTTTATGATGAAATTTACCTTTAGTGCAATTTTTGTGACAGTTTATCAGCTGAAGCTTATGTGTATTAATAAGAATGAGGTCATGGACTGGCATAGTCCAAGATCATTGCTCTATAAATCCACAGATACCATGTTCAGAAATACATATTATAAGCTAACAAAACAGGCTCTACTAATGCACTCAACGCATATTTGTTGAGTGTATACTGTTATCAGTCACCTTTTTAAGAAGAAATAGTTATTGCCCTCATACATTATAAACAAGAATATATAATATTGCAGATTATAGTAAAATTATTTAAGAAAATAAATAGGAAAGGAGATAGGTCCTCACTAATCAGGTGATAGTTGTATAGAAATGTGAAAAAAGCAAGGAAGCCAAACATGCTGATATCTGGGACATGAACACTCAGCAGAAGTGTGGATGGCAAATGCCCTGAAATAAAACCTACATTTGAGGAACAGCAAGAAGTCAGTGTGTCTGGAGTTGAGTAAAAGAGAGGAAGAGTGAGAAGAAATACAATTGGAGAGGCAGTGCAGGGACAGATGTTGGCTTTTTGGCCAATGTAAGAATTTATGTTTTACTCTGAGTCCTCTGAGAAAACCATTAGAGGATTTGAAACAGCAGCAAGGTACTACCTGCCTTACATTTCAAAAGGACCATTTGGCTAATATGTGAAAAATAGATTTTAAAACTATAAGGGTGACTGTTTCCATCATATCACCATTTAATTCCTCAGTCTGGATCAGGGAAATAACAGTAAAACACAGCAAATGTAACCAAGTAGAATCTCTGATTGTGCATGCGATATCGTTACTAGAGCAGATCAACACAATATTTGGCATGTGACATGAGGCTACTGATCTAGTAATGTGTTCTTTTCAATAGTCATCACAAATAAGAATGAAAAGTAGTTTGCATACACCTGATATGGACATCAGTATACATTCATGGTCCTCTCCCAGATGTATACTATAACACAGAGGTGATTTCAATTACCTGGCAATTGTCAAATACCAGAATAATCCATTGCACTGATAGTATCTTCATATACAATCAGTTCTAATGAGCAGGAAGCACCAATACTCTGAATTCCATATTAGAATATTTGTGTTTCAGAGGGTGGGAGAAAAAACCTACATGTCTTCAGAAGCTGGTCAGATCAGTGAAACTTTTAGGAATTTCATGCCTAGTCTGTTGCATACTAGTGCATGTCTCTAGAGTGAAGAAAAAGTCTTGCATCTTACTTTACTATTAAGAAAGACACAGAGTGGTAGGACTCTGAATTCTAGAGGCAGCATAAAGCACGCTTTGGAATACTGCTCATGCCTGTTCATCAAATGACTCAGAAGGCTGCAATTCTGAATGGAGCCCAGAATGGGAGAAGGTTCTGTAGCAGTTTTAATTGCAACACAAGCAGCCTTGATGCCAGAGCAGTAATGAATGGCAATTTGTAATACTGTAGGTACCATAATCAATAAAAATACTATGTGAGTTCTCTGTCAAGCTCCAAATGAAGAATTGCAGGGAAAACCTTAGTGCTCTGGATTAAGGCCATAGTACAGCAGCAGAGTTCTCTCCACTATTTATTTAGAAAGTAGCTCCTGGCATGTTACTTGGCCCTGGAAAGACCAAAGACTTCACCACAGACATCCATTAACTTCATGACTGGAGCTTCCCCTCATGAGCTGAACACATATTGTCAATAGACAGTGCAGCAATGCATCGAACAATGGAATTTGCCCATGATAAGGAGTTTGGGTTGCTGCTACAGAGTGGTGAGCCGAGACATATTTTGAAATTTGGGGATCCACTGCAGCATCCTTTCATTTACCTACACCCAAGTTTAACTTCAAAGGGGTGATAACAACAGCCATAGCCTACTAAAGGCACTGTTGGTCAGGATTGAGGATCAGAGGCACCTCACCAGTAAGTCACCTAGACTAACAAAAGTGTCATCAGGAACAAGGGATATTTGGAATGAGGTTAGAAGAAGGAGATGATGCATTAGTTATGCTAGCAGCTTTTGCAGTGACAGCCCATTCTACCAACCCATGTCTTTTAAGTTTTTCCTCACAAATTGTGACCAATCATCATCTATAAGAATCCATGACAATGGAAGGAGTTCATATGGATCTGGGTGGTGTACAGGGTGGACACTAGCAGGCAATGTCAGTGTTCCATCAAGATCCTTCTTGTACCATTCTACCGGTTCAGTACACACTTCCATCTGTACATCTTCAGTACATCTTCTGGGCAACCTGGTTCATTACATCTTCTGGGTAATTTGGTTTCTGCAGTTTTCTTTGAGAAACTGTCCTTGGGCTTTTTAGATAGTCTTCTTGCAAGTGAAGAGACAACTTGCGTACTTGGAAGTTGTCCTCTTCCTAAATGAACCTAAGCCAATGAATAAGTGCTGGAGGATGAAAGTCTTGCTTCCTTGCTTCAAGAGGGGACACACTGAAGGACATTTTATATTACAGCATTCCTATGTAGGAGCAGGAAACTTATCTTGACTTCTCCCTTTTCTCTGTGCTGCTTCTCTCATTCCTTTGATGACCTCTTCTAGGAACATTCCCATGGTAAATCACTGAAAAATTCTCACTGCAGGACCTGCTCTGGGAAACCTGACCTAAGACAGATTCTTAATGCACACTTTTGTGGAAATTTTGAGTAGGATATTTAAGTCTAGAATTCAGGGTAGAGATTTGTTTTATTGTTTTTTATTTTATTTTGAAGATGTGATGTATAATTCAGGATTAGGTATTCAAGTGGTCATCTTCCAGGTAAAGTTTGGGGGGGCAGGTATTTGAGCTAAAAATATCTATCTGACAGTTGTTGACCTATGGATTATATATAGTAATGAGGCTAGGTGAGATTGCCTAAGAAGTGAGTGTATTTGAGGAAAAAGTGTCAAGACATAAGAATGGCCCAGGCTTTCCTAATCTTCCTCTACCCAACTTTTACCAATTCAACTAAATTTGTTCATATTCCTCAGTGTGGGTCTCAGGATAGACCTTGACTCAGAATCTGTGAAAGTTCTCCACCACATTTCTAGCTATTTCCTAATTACACATACTACTCTACTTTATCAGCCTGTCAAGCTTACCCTCCAAAGGTACGTAGTCTGAGGGTATGGCTGATTTATAGGTCCCTTTTATAAGCAAACCCAAATGGATCTCTCAGTAAATCAGAACATTAAACACCTGTTCAGAGGAGCAAATGCATGGCTCAGGTTCAGCTGAAAAAAATTCCACTACATTTTACATATGGGGAGCACTTTCACCTTGACCTTGCTGGAAAATACTTTGGAATCTTAAAGGCAAATCCAAAGATAATTGGATAGATGAAGACTTATAGGAATAAAAGTAAAGTATGTATTTGATCAAAAGAAAACACTTATTTACAATGCTATCTTCCATATAATACCTTGTACACAGCACATCCTCCAAAAATATTTGTTAAACAAATTGCACTATGTTATGCATCATTATTTATTGAAGAATGAACTAGTGTACACAAGCAAGATAAAGTTTTTTTTTTTTTTTTTAATAATTAATCAGTATTTTTATTATAGTTTTGTGGGGTACAGTTAAGGGTTAGGTGTACAATTACGTTTCATTCAGACACCCTGTTGATAAGAGGTGTTTTCCCAGCCCCAGACAGATATTTGCTACTGTTAATCCCCTCCCCCTCCCCCCCATAGTTTCCCAGTACCGTCAGTCATTTTGTTATAGTATTACATTGGATGTTCAAGGTCCATTATATGAGTGAGACATGTGATATTCTGATCTTTGTTTCTGTGTGAGGTCACTCAGTATTATAGACTCTAGTTCCATCCAGGTTGCTGCAAAATTCATGATTTTGTTCTTTTTTATGGCTGCGTAGTATTCCATCGTGTATATGTACCACATTATTTTAATCCAGTCCTCTTTTGATGGGCAGCATGGTTGTTTCCAGGTTCTTGCTATTGTGAACAATGCTGCGATAAACATACGTGTACAGGTATCTT
>NW_007217755.1:0-742 GCF_000164805.1 Carlito syrichta
ACAATTTGTTGTCAGATGTTCAAACTAGTGAGCCCTATTACCTCATCCAGAAACTTGCACATTACATTATATGTGAAGTGCCTGCTTTTCAAAAGAACTGAAAATTACTTATTTCTAATTTTTAAAATAATGCATAGTGAAATTTGAAAGTTAGAAAACACAAAAAAAGTGCAAAAAAAAAAAATCCCCAAAAAACAAAACACAGATAACCTTTAATCCCTAATCCAGAAATAACCTTATGAAATTTTGTTGTATACAATTCTACCCTGGAATTGGACAATTAGGCTATTTCCAGTCTTTTACTATTATAGACAATATGACAATGAATGCCCTTATGCCTTTATTTTTGAATACTTGTATGGATTTTTTTTTTTACCATGAATTTCTTTAAGTAGAATTGTGGAGTGAAGGGAGAAGCACAAACTTTTAAAAACTTTTGATACATTACTCTCAAATGATTATACAAATCTGATACTCCACCACCAATGTAACAGTGTCTATTTTCTCTATATTCTCATAAAATCTTTTATATTACTTTATAGTTCACTACATACATAGCTAGGCTGAATTTCTTCCCCCACATTGTTGACCACTGGTATTTCTTCTTTTGTGAAATGCTTGTTATGTCTTTTGCCCATTTTTCTTTTGGAATGTTTATCTTTTTTAACATTCTTTACAAGGTAATGATATTACTTCTTTATTTGGCACATACATTTCAAATGTTTCATTCACAATTTTCTAC
>NW_007217756.1:0-2047 GCF_000164805.1 Carlito syrichta
TTGCTCAGGGGACCATTATGAATCAGCGTCTACACGTCAGTCTGCCACATAACAAATGCAACTGGAAGTGCAGAGCTGCGAAAAGAGAGAAAACTAAAATGCTACAAACTAAGCAGGAGGGCTAAAATCATTTCAAAATGCAAAGGGTTTAAAATACATGGCCATACTTTCAAAATCATCATGACTGCGGACAAAATTGGCCTTTCTGCTTCTCTGTAGCTCCAAAGCCCAGATCTTGATCATGGTGTTCGAGAGCCTTCATGCTTTGCGAGAGCAGAAGAAAATAGACTGGTGGCAGAAAGATGGGGAGTGCTAGGTACTTCATGAACTGAGGCCAATTAAGATTAATGGCCAGCTCCCTGGTTTTGAAGGGCGGTAAGTGGACAGGCGTTTACTAATAATGAGAACTTCTTGAAGCCAGAATCTCAGAGTTTGTGAGAAATGTTTGGTAAACTGTTAGGCAGAGGATTCCCAGGTTCTTATGTAGAAGCTGAACGTGTGGCAGGATCATAGACAGACATCCCCTCTTCTTTTTTCACCAAGGCTTCTGTAAGCATCTTCTCTGGTTTGTCTTCTGCCTCTTTGGTTGCTTGTTCTTTGGCTTTTCATCCTCCTCCCATTTCACAAATTCTGTGTTCATGGACATGGCCCTCTAATTCCAAGTCTCACCTACTTTATCTATAGGATCAGTTTCTTAGATGATTTCATCTTATCACACCTCCATGCAGTATCCCTTCTTTGTCCATAAACAAAACCAACCTTCTCAGCCCTCCACTCCCAGCTATCACCATCTGTGGAAGTGTTTTTAGAGGTCCTGGGGCTCAGAATAGCACCAGTGTGGAGAGGTGTTGCTGGTACTCGCGGAGGTTGGGCAGGAGTGGCATCTCAGCTAAGCTACCATGTCCAGGGGCTCGCCCGCAGTCTCTCTTGTCCAGACACTGTATTATTATTAGTGCCTCTAAAGATGGTCAGCCGCTATAATTTGGATGTCTGTCCCCCCAAACTTCATGTTGAAATTTGATCCCCAATATTGGAGGTGGGCCTAATGGGAACTGTGTGAGTGATGGGGGTGGTCCCCTGATAAATAGATTAATCCTCTTCCTTGATGGGGATAGGGGTGAGCGAGTTCTTGTTCTATTAGTTCCTTTGAGAGCTGGTTGTTAAAATAAGTCTGGCATGTTCGCCCCCTCCCCTTCTTGCTTCCTCTCTCACCATGTGGTCTCTGCACTCTCCCCTTTGCCTTCTGCGGGGAGTGGAAGCAGCCTGAAGCCGTTACCAAACACCAAAAAGAAGCTGGCACTGTCTTTTTTTTGCTTCTTTTACTGCCTGATTCAGAACCATGAACCCAACAAACCTCTCTTATTTATAAATTATCACACCTCGAGTACTCCTTTATAGCAACACAAGTGGACTAAAACAGTCTACTATATATCACCAGTTTAAATTCTGACATAGATCCTTAACACAAATCAAGAAATAGCTAACATTGTAGTTAACACACATAGATTGCTTACTATGTGCTAATCACTATTCTAAGTACTCGACATGCATTGATTGATTTCATCATTATTAGCACCCCTTTAAAGATGAGAAAACCAAGACACAAAGAAGTTAAATAATTTTCCCAATTGGTAAGTGAAGGAGCCAGGATTGTCCCCTGGCAAATGTAGATAAATACAATGATACGTTTTTTTCCCCTCCCATTGCGATTCCATATGTCCTTGGGGTCACACACAGTCTACCTAGACACCTATGACAGATGTGGCAACAGCCTTGGTTGCTCTGCAGTGTTCCCATTCCAATAACAACAACAACAACAACAACTAAAGAGGGGACTCCAGAAATAAGCTGACTGATTAAATTACACTAATTCATATAGTAATTGGTGAAAGGTGGGCAGGGTATGCTTTTAAAGGCTAAAATTCTCCCCTGCCTTTTATTTTTCATTATACAACCTATGATCATTTGCAGTTTTTGATTCCTTGAGAGGACGAACATATTCCAAATTGCTGAACCATAGCTTGTTTTTTGGTTTTTGGTTTTTCCA
>NW_007217757.1:0-672 GCF_000164805.1 Carlito syrichta
TTGATTGATTTCATCATTATTAGCACCCCTTTAAAGATGAGAAAACCAAGACACAAAGAAGTTAAATAATTTTCCCAATTGGTAAGTGAAGGAGCCAGGATTGTCCCCTGGCAAATGTAGATAAATACAATGATACGTTTTTTTCCCCTCCCATTGCGATTCCATATGTCCTTGGGGTCACACACAGTCTACCTAGACACCTATGACAGATGTGGCAACAGCCTTGGTTGCTCTGCAGTGTTCCCATTCCAATAACAACAACAACAACAACAACTAAAGAGGGGACTCCAGAAATAAGCTGACTGATTAAATTACACTAATTCATATAGTAATTGGTGAAAGGTGGGCAGGGTATGCTTTTAAAGGCTAAAATTCTCCCCTGCCTTTTATTTTTCATTATACAACCTATGATCATTTGCAGTTTTTGATTCCTTGAGAGGACGAACATATTCCAAATTGCTGAACCATAGCTTGTTTTTTGGTTTTTGGTTTTTCCACTGAATATTACTTTCTCCAACACAGCCGGAAACTCCCTTACTCAGGTCAAGGAGACATTGCTTGGTTTTGTTTTAAATTGTGGTAAAAGAGACATCACACAGACTTGGCCATTAGATGCATTTTTGACCATACAGTTCAGGGGCATTCACACCGCTGGCAGGCTCACTTTTGTAG
>NW_007217758.1:0-2047 GCF_000164805.1 Carlito syrichta
TGAACGATTATCCTATGTAATACTATAAGAAAAGGATTGGCAGTAGTGGGAATCTGCTGGGGGGTTGGGGGAGGTAGGATTGGCAGTAGTGGGAATCTACCGGGTGAGGGGTGGCAGATCAACAAGGGTACCTGCATAATGAACATTTGTATACCTAACCCTGAATTGTACCCCACATCTTTAAAATAAAAAATTTATTTTTAAAAAAAGTCCTGATGTCTAGGCAACATCCCAGGTCAATGTCAACAGAATTGGTGTGAGTGAATTTAAACATACAAGAATCAGTATTTTAAAAATCAGTTCTGCAGGTGACTTCTATGGCAGCTGCAGCTGAGAACACTGTGTTAGAGTCAGTTCCGTCATCCCTCCAAGGATGCATTGTCTGATTGGACACACCTTTTATCCTCAGATTGAAACGCTTTTTTATGAACTCATCATGTTCTGTCTCATCTCTATTATCTCACATTCCACAGTGCATCATAATGAGCTGTTTACAAGTCTGTCTGCCTAGAGAATAGGTGGTCCTTTAGGGTAAGGTACTATGGCTTCACTGTGGTTTGTATTTTCAGTGTTTAGCTTAGTGGCCGGTAGGTACCAAACGTTCAATCAACTCTTATGAGTGAATTTATGAAGGAGAGAACATCCACTTTTAGACTAATAAACATTTTCAGAATATTCATATATAAGCAAGTGAAAGTGCCAACCTGTTTTACTTCAGTGCTATTCATTTTTTTTTGTAAGTCCCAAAGCACATAGGCAAGATAAGGTTGAAATAAATAGTCTGCTTTATAATTTTGGAATGAAAATATAACAAACTTATATAAGCACTGTGAATTTTGAGCAGGGTCTCAGAGGCATGAACAGGTCTAAGAATGTGACAGAAATTAGTGAGAGGTGAAGTCCTGCGTCACTGAGAGAAATAGAAAAGTGAGACGTTTAGGATTTACTCAGCAACTTTGTAGAAAAGAGTCTTTTCTCTTATTTGCCGTAGGTTGACAAGAGACTTCAAAGGGCTGGGCTAGTTAGAATATAAATGTGTGCTTTTGAGAACTACAAACTCTGTGAAGAGGACAAGAATAATTTAGAGCAGAACATTGAGTACGATAAGAATGCTTAACAAACCTATAAATCTGAAAACCATGCTCCAGAATGACTTCAATCCACGAACCCATTTTTGAGAATACACATTTCAAGTTTCTGTGAAATTGAATAAGAATATCCCTGTGCCAAGAAATTTAGTTTCATAATAAGGGAATGGGAACAATAGTAGAAATATTGTAGAAATATTTTAAGCATCAACTATGTACGAAGCATTGTCCAGAGATCTTTATGTGCGTGTCATCTAATCGTCACAATAACTTATGGTTAACTTATTATCCTCACTTTTTTAGATGAAAAACATAGGACTTAGAGAAAGTAATTCATTTGACCAAGGTTGGTAGACCTAGGATTTAAACTCATACTTTTTCTGGTTCTAATTCATTCTGCCTCTCTATCGCCCAGGTTGGAGTGCAGTGGCACAATCATGGCTCGCCACAGCCTCCACTTCTCGAGTTTAGACAATCCTTGCACCTCAGCCCCCTGAGTATTGGGGATTACAGTCATGTACTACCAGGCCTGGCTAATTTTTTGATTTTTTGTAGAGACACAGTCTCTTCTTGTTTTCCAGACTGGTCTTGAACTCCTGGGCTCAAGCAATTCTCTTGCCTTGGCCTCCCTAAGTGCTGGGATTACAGGCATGAGCCACTGTGCTCAGCTCAATCTGCCTTTCTAATAGGGAGATGATCAGTGGTGGAGAGCTACAGTGTGATAGATTCTGTAAGAAAACAAAGGACCATTAGAGTATATACTGTAAGATTTTACTTCTCACTAAGGGTATAAAAGCGACATGGGAACTGTATATCTGGATTTACAGAAGATTTGTGTGGGAGGCAGAATATGCCTCCCTATAACATGAACCACTGTTGAGCCAAAGGCAGTTATGAAGAAACAGATACAGAAGAGCTGTCTGTATCTGCCCTCCTTCTCGTTGCCTAAAAGCAGGACA
>NW_007217759.1:0-951 GCF_000164805.1 Carlito syrichta
ACATTTACCATAATACTATAAGAAAGGGATTGGCAGTCGCGGGATACTACTGGGGTCGGTAAGGGTACATGATCTCAAACCAAAGGGAGGCCTAAGCTTTACCTGTATGATGTCCACTTGAATACCTAATCCTAAATTGTACCCCCCCATCTTTAAAATAATGTATATATAAACAACAACAAAAAGAAGTTACCATGGCAAAAAATACTAAAAAGGAATCCTTAATTGGTTCTGTGCTCCCTGACATCTACATATCGGCTCATTTTCTGAAAAAGTTCAGAGCTTTTC
This sequence comes from Carlito syrichta, assembly GCF_000164805.1. Classification (NCBI taxonomy): domain Eukaryota; kingdom Metazoa; phylum Chordata; class Mammalia; order Primates; family Tarsiidae; genus Carlito; species Carlito syrichta. Next base: position 289 of record NW_007217759.1, read on the forward strand.
TCAAAGCTTCAACAAGAATCCCGAAAAAGACTGCCTTGCTCATAATATGCACTCACTCAGATCACAGGGCTCTTCACGTTTGAGGACCCTCCTAGCCCTGCAGTTCAGCCCCGAGCATGCCCACGGAGCGCTCCTCCCTCATCCTTCTCCCCTAATGTAAATACCACCCCTTTGGCTGCTCTAGGCCTTGGTCTTTCATTCCGTGTTCTCTGCGCAAAGGTTCAAAAGCTTATATCGATATCACATGATCTGATTTTTTTAATGTATCATTTAATATCAGAAACATTTCAAAATTACCATTAATTTGATTTGCTTTTAGTCACAAGATTTTTTTTTTTTTTTTTTAAGTCAGAGTCTCATCCTGTCACCCAGAATGGAGTGCAGTGGCATGCTCACGGACAACCTAGTGTCAACCTGCTGGGTTCTGGTGATCTTTCCGCCTCAGTCTTCCAGATAGCTGGAACTACAGGCACGCACTACCATGCCCGGCTAATGTTTTGATTTATTGTAGAGACGAGGTCTCACCAAGTTGCCCAGGCTGTTCTCGAACCCTTGGGCTCAGGCAATCCTCCTGCCTCAGCCTCCCAAAGTGCTGGGATTACAGGCTTGAGCCACCACTCCTGGCCTAGTCACAAGATTTAACACTTATTTAAAATTCCAAGT
>NW_007217760.1:0-831 GCF_000164805.1 Carlito syrichta
ACTACAGGCACACATCACTGTGTTCAGCTCATTTTTTGATTTTTCCTGTAGCAATGAGGTCTCACCATGTTGCCCAGGGTGGTCTTGAACTCCTGGACTCAAGCGATCCTCCCGTCTCAGCCTCCCAAAGTGCTAGGATTACAGGCATGAACCACTGTGCCTGGCCCAACAAATATTTCTTAAATACCAACGTACACCTTCCACTTTATTCTTCAAATCATTTTTGCAACACTTTTTATCCTCACACAGGCAATGCGATTCTTTCATTAATATCTCCCATCACTTGAAATTTTCAGAGAGAACGTCAAGATAACAGTGTAAGAAAAAAATGAGCAGAAAAAGGTAGTAAGGGAGTCTTCAAGGTTATTATATATTAGAGATTTGAAAGTAATAAAAATCAGGCAGAAATGATGACAGGGTAAATGATAAACAAAAGGGAAGTAGAGGGGGAGGGAGGAAAGTCGAAATTTTGTTTCATTTTCGTCAAAGAACTGTGAAAAATGTCAATAGTTTGTGAATTTTCAATGCGTGTATCAGTAAGTGCCCAGTAAGCTGAGAAGCGACAGCAAAATGATTTAGTAAAGAATACACAAGACTGATGAAATGAAAAAACAGGGTAGCTCTTTTCCCTTGTGACACACGCTTAGAGTGCCTCATTCACTCATAAAGATCACAGGTCCCTACGATCAACTTTCCTCAGTATTTATATTTGTCTGTGTAACTCATACTTTCCCATGTGACATTTTCTTTATGAAGGATAGAACAAAGAGAATGAAACAGTGGGACGGGACTAAATAAACTTAATCTTAACAAACTTAACTTTAACAAATC
>NW_007217761.1:0-553 GCF_000164805.1 Carlito syrichta
TAAAGAATACACAAGACTGATGAAAGTGAAAAAACAGGGTAGCTCTTTTCCCTTGTGACACACGCTTAGAGTGCCTCATTCACTCATAAAGATCACAGGTCCCTACGATCAACTTTCCTCAGTATTTATATTTGTCTGTGTAACTCATACTTTCCCATGTGACATTTTCTTTTATGAAGGATAGAACAAAGAGAAGGAAACAGTGGGACGGGACTAAACAAACTTAATCTTAACAAACTTAACTTTAACAAATCATCTGAGAAAGGCTGCAAGAATAATTGTTAGCTTACTCACTAACCCCAGGACGTGAAGCAAATACTGTCCCCATTCTCAGAAGCGGCAACTTTCAGTTTGCTCACAGGATCAGTACAGGGTGATTCCCACGTGCCTTAGTGCTCCCTGACGTCTCTGGAGTGTGTGTTTCGTATTTTCCCTCCCCCGACCTCACCCACACATCTCCCTGTTTTTACCTTCTGTACTATCCCCTCCCAGGCATCCATCTAAATACTTATTAATGATTTAAAATATTTACAATTCATTACCACTGGTAATA
>NW_007217762.1:0-606 GCF_000164805.1 Carlito syrichta
CCCTCCTCTTCCTCGGTACAGCCGCCACACTTCTCTGCCACAAGAACTCTCACACAGAACCAAAGCTGCCCCAAGGGCTGGCCAACTCCCTCACTGCTCATCCCCAGCACATCAGGATGGGACTCCCTGCTGCCAGGAAGCACTGTTGAAACACACCACTCAGTCTGCCTGGGCTGCAATGTGGGGTGCTTTCTGACAGCAGACGGGTCCCTTGAACTCTCCAGAAAAGAGCCTGTTTCTGCAGCTCTGAGGCACAGCCCGGTGACCCTGAAGGCGGCTCCCTCATCCCCCATGGGTTCTGCACCTGGAGCCGATTACGCGAGTCATCGAGAGGTCAAGCTCTAGGTCTGGAGTGAAAACACATCCAACCTGTGATGTCAGGAAGTAGATACATGCTGGAGTTGCCTGAGCTGTGTCCTGTGGAATAGTGACGCCCATCTAGATGCTGGCCTGCCTCCCGTGGAGAGGACCCACCGTCACACGAGTAGGCGTTGTGTGTGCAGTGGGCTTCTCGCAGATTCGTGAGGCACGAAGCACATCCCAGTTTCTGAGAATCTCTGCAGAACCCTCAGATTTCAGGGGAGCTTTTCTGACACCTGAGAGCAC
>NW_007217763.1:0-852 GCF_000164805.1 Carlito syrichta
GGAAGCACACACCTGTGGTTCCAGTTACTTGGAAGGCTGAAGTAGAAGGATCGCTTAACCCCAGCAGGTGGAGGCTGTGGTGGCTGTGAGTGTGCCACTGCACTTCAGCCTGGGCAACAGAGTGAGACTCCAACTCAAAAAAAAAAAAAGATAAAAAGGCAAGAGGATTGCCTGAGTCCACGGGTTCGAGATCAGCCTGAGCAACATGGTGAGACCTCGTCTCTACAATAAATCAAAAAATTAGCTGGGCATGGCAGCACATGCCTATAGTTCTGACTACTTGAAAGGTTGAGGCAGAAGGACCGCCTGAGCCCAGCAGTTTGAGGCTGCAGTGGCCGGAAGTGTGCCACTGCACAGTGAGACTCCAACTCAAAAAAAAAGAAAAAGAAAAAGAAAATTTAATTTTACTAACAGCAAAAGAAATGGCTTGATTTCCTAGTACAGCATATTCTGAATTACATGTATGCTGCTTTACCACACTATGGTTATTCACAGAGTTCTCAGACCATCTACACAAATCTACCATACCACATCTTTTGTGGCCGAAAATTTCCACCAGCTGGCATATTCACTAAAATACCCAAAGACAGTGCTTTTCTCTGGATTTTTTTCTCAAGAGCATATCAGCAAAACAAACCTAGTAATAAACTAGCAGAATCCACAAAACTAAGAATGCAATGACAGTGGGAAATCAGAAAAAAAAAGTATTTGACACTTCGCTGTGTGGACTTTAGGAAAGATGGCTTGTGCCACTGCGCGTTCCCTGTCCGACTAGGACAGGTTTATTTGTATCTATCCTGCTTATTTAAGTAATAAGACCATCGTGGAGGGACGGCGAATCCCCATAAGTAA
>NW_007217764.1:0-1986 GCF_000164805.1 Carlito syrichta
CCCAGTGGGTTGAGGCTGCGGTGGCCGGGAGCAGCCACTGCACTCCAGTCTGGGCGACGGAGTGAAACTCCAACTCAAAAAATAAAAAAAAAAGAAAGAAAGATAAATGCAAAGAGATCTACAAACAAATACATCAGTGTAAAAGTACTGAAAGTCAAAGACAGGAAGAAAGTCTTGAAATCAGTAATAGAAAACTCATTACTTATAGGAAATCCACAATAAGATCAACAGCTGATTTCTCATCAGAAACAAAGCGGGTCAAATGGTAGTGGGTTAATATGTTCAAAGTAGTCAAAGGAAAAAAAAAACCTGTCAACCAAAAATCCTGTATCCCATAAAACTGTCTTTGAAAAATGAAGGTGATATGAATACATTCCCAGATAAACAAAATATAAGAGAATTTGTTACTAGCAGATCTGCCTTAGAAGAAATACTAAAGGAAGTTCAGGCTGAAAGTGAGTGACTCTAGACAGTAATTCAAATCCTTACAAAAACAAAAAACAGAAACAACCACAAAATTCAAAGTCAAAGCAAATAAAATCCAGAGACCACTGAGAAAGGTAATTATGTAATTATAAAATATAATCATAAGCATAATTATAAGTAAAATATAACATGTAAGTATATTTCTCCTCATTTCTTCTCTTAACTAATTTAAAGCAATTGTACAAAATAGTATGTATAACGCATTTTAGGGCTTATACCCTATAGAAATGTAATATATTTGCTAATAATAGCACAAAGGAGGTGCATGGGAGCACAGCCGTATTTGGGCTAAGAAAATGACTCCAGATGGTAATTTGAATCCACAGAAACAAAGAACGAAAAAATGATACATTAAAAAGACTAATATAACAAAAACCATAAATATAGACTTTTTTCTTTTTTTTCACAGCTTCTTTGAGAGACCTGAAGTAATATAAAGTAATAACTATAACAGCGTAATGCTGCATTTGTAATTTTAATATATTTAATATATAAAAGTAATACCACAAAATGGGGGAATAGTGAATAGAGCTATATAGGAGTAGCATCTCACTGGGGTTAAATTAGTATAAATCTGAAGCTAATGGTGATCCTTAGAGCCACCACTAAGAAAATACCTCAAAAAGATATAATGAAAGGATCATTAAATAAAGGCTATATTAGAAAATATTTAGTGCAAAGGAAAGCAGTATAGAAGGGACAGAAGTACAAAAAAAGAAAGGAGACATATAAAAAAACAAAAAGCAAAATAGCAGATAGAATCCAATTATATCAATAACAACATGACATGTGAATGAATTAAACAATTCACACCAAAAAAAAATAAGATCCAACTATACATTGTCTAGAGGAGGCACACTTTAGAATAAAAAATACAAATTGAAAATAAAAGATATTATGTGAACAGCAACCACAAGAAAGTTGGATTGACTATACTAATGTCAGGCAAAATAGACTTTTAGCTAGACTGAATAAGAAAAAGAGAGACAAAACACTCTAGAATTATTAGAATTAGAAATAAATGAGGAGGTATTACTACTGACTTTATAGAAATACAAACGATTATAAAGGAATACTATGATCAGTTGTATGTCAATACATTAGTTAACTTAGATAAAATAGACAGATTCCTAGAGTGATGCAAAATGGCAAATCTGATTAAAGAAGAAACAGACAATCTGAATAGACCTATAACAAGTAAAGGGATTGAGTTAGTAATAAATAACACAATTATTCCCAGAGAAAAACTCAGAGCCAGATGACTACACAGCTGGATAACAAACATTTAAAGAATTGATACCCATTCTTCACCAAATTTCCCAAGAACAAGAAGAGGAGGAAACAATTCCCAACTCTTTTGATGATGCCAACATTACACCGATATGAAAACCAAACAAAAGCGTCACATGAAAAGAAAATTACAAGCTGGGTTCGGTGGCTCAGCTTGTAATCCTGTGCTTTGGGAGGCCGAGGTGAGTGAATTGCCTGAGCCAGCGGGTT
>NW_007217765.1:0-760 GCF_000164805.1 Carlito syrichta
CCCGTGGGCTCAGGCAATCCATTCACCTTGGCCTCCCAAAGTGCTGGGATTGCAGGCTGGGCCACCGAGCCCGGCCGATGCTTAATGAATTCTTAATACAAGAGGGGATTTTTAAAAGACATGTTGGGAGGCTGAAGCGGGAGGATCTCTTGAGCCCAAACATTTGAGACCACAGTGAGCTATGTTCGTGTCACTGCGCTCCACCCTGGGTGACAGAGCAAGCCTCTCTCTTTAAAAAATAAAAAACAAATAGCTAAAAACACTTGTTATTTTCAACATAGGAATAAGTTTGAAGCAGATTTGGATAAGCTCTCATTAATTCTTCTGTTATTGTACGCAAACTTTATCACAGGTTGTTCAGACCTGACACAGCTACTCAGAGATCAGACAACTAAAAACCTAAAAAGAGGTTGTACTGCTTTAAGTAAAGACGGTTCTTCAGCCCTCAGGTAGAGCCATTTCCTCCTTGTGATAAAGCTCAACTGGAATGCTCCTTAATCATTACCACTGGGCAGGAGGGGCGCGTGCATGCCAGTATGGTAAGTGACCGCCTGCTTGTACACGGATGACAGCATTGATTTGGTGTGTAGCGAACTTGACTAATCATATTTGGCCCTTTCCCCCCCAGCAAACAATTCTCAATACATTTTTAAGACAAGAGAAGAAAGCTGTAAAGAGACAGTTGTTTCTTGCACTATCCAAGGATATAAGTTGAAAGCAAGTGTGGAGGGGTTCTAATCTATTCATCTGCAGTTTTGCT
>NW_007217766.1:0-1471 GCF_000164805.1 Carlito syrichta
CCCTGGGTGACAGAGCAAGCCTCTCTCTTTAAAAAATAAAAAACAAATAGCTAAAAACACTTGTTATTTTCAACATAGGAATAAGTTTGAAGCAGATTTGGATAAGCTCTCATTAATTCTTCTGTTATTGTACGCAAACTTTATCACAGGTTGTTCAGACCTGACACAGCTACTCAGAGATCAGACAACTAAAAACCTAAAAAGAGGTTGTACTGCTTTAAGTAAAGACGGTTCTTCAGCCCTCAGGTAGAGCCATTTCCTCCTTGTGATAAAGCTCAACTGGAATGCTCCTTAATCATTACCACTGGGCAGGAGGGGCGCGTGCATGCCAGTATGGTAAGTGACCGCCTGCTTGTACACGGATGACAGCATTGATTTGGTGTGTAGCGAACTTGACTAATCATATTTGGCCCTTTCCCCCCCAGCAAACAATTCTCAATACATTTTTAAGACAAGAGAAGAAAGCTGTAAAGAGACAATTGTTTCTTGCACTATCCAAGGATATAAGTTGAAAGCAAGTGTGGAGGGGTTCTAATCTATTCATCTGCAGTTTTGCTTCTTTTAGGTAAAGCTCAGTTGATTCGCAGTATTTCCCTGCCTTGAAGAGCTGAAGAAGAATTGAAGAACCTCTGCTACCTTTAGTTTTCCTCGTAGTTTCAGGCCCGATGTACTGATTTTTCTATAGATATTCATTGCTTCGCTTTTGATTACACGTTAGAGTTTCTGGTGACTTCAGACTCAGCTAACCATTGCTAACCTCAAGAATGCCTGGCAGGGTCAAGTGCACAGATATCTTCTTTGTCTTCTCCTGAGTTTAGTTCTTTGAGTACAATAATGAATAGAATTACTTCCAGTAATGTAGTAACGGGACTACATTTTAAAATCTACTTCCCCTTTATTGCCTCTTGTGCCATTTAGTAATTTTCAGGATCTTAGAATTTTTAATTCTTAAATAGAAACAACCTTTCCAACTGTGTTTTCGTCTTTGATTTTGTCCCCTCATTGAACTCTCTGTCCAGCATTTTAAGGATGTTTAAAATGTTTTGCTTCCAAACATTATGACTTTCAACATGAGGGATACTTGTGGTAGTGGAATGTTCTGCGTCTTGACTGTATCAATGTTAGCAATTCAGGTTTGTGATTTTGTATTATAATCTTGTAAGATATTTCTCTTGGGGAAAATAGGTAAGGGATACACGGATGTTCATGTGCTATTTCTTACAACTGCATGTGAATCTACCATTAAAAGTGTAATTAAAAAGTTGTACCTTTCTAGTAATGCAAATAATCTCTACAGCAGCGTTTAACAATCTGCCAGGACTTAGTGTTGCCAGTCAGTGGGAGTTTTACAATCTTATACTATTTTAAAGTGTGACATATTTTAATAGAGAATTTGGAAAGGAGAGAGTGTTTAAAAGAGGAATAAGGTGACGATAGTCTTTTATATCTTGGACACAGTTGGGTTATAAAC
>NW_007217767.1:0-693 GCF_000164805.1 Carlito syrichta
TCAGAATCATATCAATTAAATCCATCACACATCAAGTCTGGGTAAAGATGTCAACAACCATCTTGTGCATTGTTGGTGGGAGTGTAAATGATATAACCCCCTTGGAAACCAAGTTCAGTAGTTTTCATAAAGTTAACCATACTCTTACCATACAACAAAGCAATTGTATTCCTAGGTAGTATTTGCCCAAGAGAAATAAAACATATCCACACCGACACTGGATATAGATCCAAATGTTCACAGCAGGTTTTTTGTAATAGCCAAAAACTGGAAACAACCCAAATTTCTACCAGGAGAGGAATGGGTAAATTGCGGTGTATCCAAATGTTGGAATCCTACTCAGCAAGAAAAAGAAAAAATGACAAATGCAACTCAAAAGCACTCACTGAGTAAAGGAAGCCAGAACCAAAGAGATCATACGACACAATTCCATTTACACTCATCCCCCTTATCTGTGGTTTCACTCTCCACAGTGTCTCCACAGTGTGGTCAACTAGGGTCTGAAAATATTACATGGAAAACTTCAGAAATAAACAACCCATAAATTTTAAATTGCATGCCATTCCGAAAGCATGATGAAACCACACTGTACTGCTCCGTCCCACCTGGGGCATGAATCAAATCTCTGTCTGGTGTATGCACACTGTATACTACCTGCCAGTCACTCAGTAGCTATTTCAGTGACCAGCCTGT
>NW_007217768.1:0-871 GCF_000164805.1 Carlito syrichta
TTTATAATCATCTCCTAATGTCCCAGTCACTTCCCTTCCTTCATCAAAAGCTTCAGCACCCTGCTGACTGTCTTTCTCACCACCACCAATTCCCATCATCTTGCTTCCTGTCATTCCTGGCAACTTCAGAATTGAGGAACATAATTTATCCCCCACCTACATCTCTGAGGTTTTGTTGAGTTAGGGTCTCACTGTCACTCAGGCTGGAGTGCAGTGGCATGATCATGGCTCATTGCAGCCTCGAACTCCTGCTGCCTTGACCTCTCGAGTAGCTGGGACTACAGGCACGCGCCACCATGCCTGGCTAATTTTTTTTATTTTTTGTAGAGATGAGATCTCGCTATGTTGCCTAGGCTGGTCTCGAATCACTGGACTCAATAAATCCTCTCACCTCGGCCTCCCAAAGTGCTGGAATTAGAGGTATGAGTCACTGCGCCTGGCCTTCTCTCAGATCTTAATCTCATCTCTACTCTTCTCTACTCCACTTCAGTCACCTACGCCCTGGACTAGAGTTTCTAAACTGACATTAACGACGTTTTGGGTCAGATAATTCTTTGTTGTGAGGAGGCTGTCCTGCGCATTATAGCAGCATCCCTGGCCTCTACCCACCAGATGCCAGAAGCAGCCACTCCCAACACCATCTCCCGCTTAGTTATGACAATCTAAAATGTCTCCAGACATTGCCAAATATTTCCTGGGGCACAAAATCATCCCTAGTTGAAAACCGCTGCAGAAGATATGGGTGAGAAGCTGGCTTTTACAATCCTCAATTGTTCTGCCTCCTTAATGTCTATTGGAAACATTCTCCTCTCTGATCACCACACACCATTTTCTGATTCACTTGCTTTCCAGTGAAGCCCCTAGTGCAAGA
>NW_007217769.1:0-612 GCF_000164805.1 Carlito syrichta
TTCAGTTAAAACATTTAGTATTCTTAGGCCATATCTAAGTAAGAATTTATATTTTATATGAATATAAGCATGTATTTAAATTAATCTTGTTTGTTTTATATTATTTTCAGCATAATCCAGGCAATATTGTAAGTTTTTGCAAATTACACGAGACAGATCTTATATATCTTACACTTTGAAACTAAGAATTTTGCAAATTGAGCAAATGCTGTATTTTTTATACAACATTTAGGCAGTTCTGCTTTGTGCAGGACAAAATAAATATTAACATTTACAGTAATACTGTAATTAGCAAATTGAATAAATCACTTTTTTAAATTTGGTACCCATCATGGAAAGTTCTATTTGTATGTTTAAATGTGGTTACTTCTTTCTTCTTTCAGTGGGCTAAATACAATAATGTTTTATTGTAAGCTTTTTAAAAGACATTGTTTAATACATTTTCCAGTTAATCATGTAAAGGAAATAATTATGCAATTTTAATTTTATCTAAAAGCTTACCCATAGACTTTTGTTATTTTTCAGTGATGCATAAATAACTTTCTTTATACTTATATAAACTTTAGTTTCAGTTTCAAAACTAGCAAATTGAACTTTCAATATTTTCTATAA
>NW_007217770.1:0-1136 GCF_000164805.1 Carlito syrichta
GGCCATATCTAAGTAAGAATTTATATTTTATATGAATATAAGCATGTATTTAAATTAATCTTGTTTGTTTTATATTATTTTCAGCATAATCCAGGCAATATTGTAAGTTTTTGCAAATTACACGAGACAGATCTTATATATCTTACACTTTGAAACTAAGAATTTTGCAAATTGAGCAAATGCTGTATTTTTTATACAACATTTAGGCAGTTCTGCTTTGTGCAGGACAAAATAAATATTAACATTTACAGTAATACTGTAATTAGCAAATTGAATAAATCACTTTTTTAAATTTGGTACCCATCATGGAAAGTTCTATTTGTATGTTTAAATGTGGTTACTTCTTTCTTCTTTCAGTGGGCTAAATACAATAATGTTTTATTGTAAGCTTTTTAAAAGACATTGTTTAATACATTTTCCAGTTAATCATGTAAAGGAAATAATTATGCAATTTTAATTTTATCTAAAAGCTTACCCATAGACTTTTGTTATTTTTCAGTGATGCATAAATAACTTTCTTTATACTTATATAAACTTTAGTTTCAGTTTCAAAACTAGCAAATTGAACTTTCAATATTTTCTATAAAAGACATTTTCTGATGTAAAAATTATTGTAAGCTTAAGAGACCATGACTCACTCAAAAATATTTTAAAAGTGCAAGGTTAAGGTTTAGTTTGCTTAAAATTAACTCTCTGATGTTACTAGGGTTAAAAAAAAGTATCATCTTTCATATTGAAAAAATGTCAAATCAAATCCTATAGTCTTACCTATCTTTTTCATAAGAATCTAATATTTCAAGTTCTGTAATATTAACCTGATGTGTGAATAAGTTTTATTTTTCCTGTTTCGTTATTTTTCCATATTTATACCATCTGCTTTTTATTTTTAACTTAATTATTCAATTTTTTGATCTACACTTTATATTAAAATATGTACTCTTGAAAAGAGGGAAGCAAAATGGTAATGGAACAAGTTGGAGTGTAAGTCTCCACAAAAGTGAATGTCCATAAAGACTTTCTGCATAAGTGGTTGTGTGTTGGTGGATGAGTGAAAGTCCATCTGTGGAGAGGCAGGTTCATTTACCTAGGACTTTCCTTCAGAGATGACTGAAATCCACCACCACCCTGAGATTGAA
>NW_007217770.1:3600-4236 GCF_000164805.1 Carlito syrichta
AAATATCATGATGCAACATATGTTTTCTCCAAAACACTCATCTCACCAGAAAGATCACTAATAGACTCAAAATAAAAGGATGGAAAACAATTTTTCAGATGAATGGAACAAAAAAGAAAGCAGAAGTTGCAGTTTTATTGTCAGACAAAATACCCTTTAAGCTATCAAAAATTAAAAAAAAAAGATATGGGAGGTTGCTTCAAAATGATGAAAGGTTGAGTCCTTCAACAAAAAATATCCAACCTAAGCATCTATGTATGCAAAATAGAACATCAACTTTCATAAAGCAGCTTAAAAAGAAGTTGACTCTAACACTATCATAGCTGGGAACTTAAATACTCCACAAACAACCCTACACAGATCAAGACAAAAAATCAACTAGGAAATCTGGAGCCTCAACTTGATGTCTGACCAAATGGACTTAATAGATACTCACAGAACACTCCACACAACCATGAAATATACATTCTACTCATCACCACATGGAACGTACTCTATGATTGACCATATCCTTAGCCATAAATCAAGCATAAACAAATTTCATAAGATTGAAATACTGCCATGCACCTTCTAAGACAACAGTGGGATAAAAATAAATATTAACATAAACAAAGTTCCTTCAAAACCAAAGACATG
>NW_007217771.1:0-774 GCF_000164805.1 Carlito syrichta
AAGACATTTTCTGATGTAAAAATTATTGTAAGCTTAAGAGACCATGACTCACTCAAAAATATTTTAAAAGTGCAAGGTTAAGGTTTAGTTTGCTTAAAATTAACTCTCTGATGTTACTAGGGTTAAAAAAAAGTATCATCTTTCATATTGAAAAAATGTCAAATCAAATCCTATAGTCTTACCTATCTTTTTCATAAGAATCTAATATTTCAAGTTCTGTAATATTAACCTGATGTGTGAATAAGTTTTATTTTTCCTGTTTCGTTATTTTTCCATATTTATACCATCTGCTTTTTATTTTTAACTTAATTATTCAATTTTTTGATCTACACTTTATATTAAAATATGTACTCTTGAAAAGAGGGAAGCAAAATGGTAATGGAACAAGTTGGAGTGTAAGTCTCCACAAAAGTGAATGTCCATAAAGACTTTCTGCATAAGTGGTTGTGTGTTGGTGGATGAGTGAAAGTCCATCTGTGGAGAGGCAGGTTCATTTACCTAGGACTTTCCTTCAGAGATGACTGAAATCCACCACCACCCTGAGATTGAAGGCCCTGGTGCACAGGTTCATCTGTTGTTCTTGGGGCTTTCTTGAGAGAAGGCAGCAGAGAACAGCTGTTTCTCATTACCCGGCATCTTGCCCACACCTTTACTTGTGGCAGCAGACCAGGCACAAGAAGCAGGAACCATGGAGAATACAGGGCATGGGAATCTGCAACGGAGCCCCACTGCCAGTGAGGAGATGGCAACTAGTGCCATCTTTTCTGTCCTGGG
>NW_007217772.1:0-3138 GCF_000164805.1 Carlito syrichta
AAAAAATGTCAAATCAAATCCTATAGTCTTACCCTATCTTTTTCATAAGAATCTAATATTTCAAGATTCTGTAAATATTAACCTGATGTGTGAATAAGTTTATTCTTCCTGTTTCGATATTTTTCCATATTTATACCATCTGCTTTTTATTTTTAACTTAATTATTCAATTTTTTGATCTACACTTTATATTAAAATATGTACTCTTGAAAAGAGGGAAGCAAAATGGTAATGGAACAAGTTGGAGTGTAAGTCTCCACAAAAGTGAATGTCCATAAAGACTTTCTGCATAAGTGGTTGTGTGTTGGTGGATGAGTGAAAGTCCATCTGTGGAGAGGCAGGTTCATTTACCTAGGACTTTCCTTCAGAGATGACTGAAATCCACCACCACCCTGAGATTGAAGGCCCTGGTGCACAGGTTCATCTGTTGTTCTTGGGGCTTTCTTGAGAGAAGGCAGCAGAGAACAGCTGTTTCTCATTACCCGGCATCTTGCCCACACCTTTACTTGTGGCAGCAGACCAGGCACAAGAAGCAGGAACCATGGAGAATACAGGGCATGGGAATCGGCAACGGAGCCCCACTGCCAGTGAGGAGATGGCAACTAGTGCCATCTTTTCTGTCCTGGGACTGGGCAGCAACTTGCATTGCCCTGCCTTGCTCTGTTCAGCCTCCACCCTGGGATGCAGAGGCTATTCTCTCATTGGACTCGAGAGATAGTTGCCCTGACCCCTGCTGAAACATGTATAGATACATCAGATCTGAGTAGGAAACTTGACGGCAGCAGCAGTAACAGATGAGTCAGGTGAGTCAGGATCTGATCCATCCTTCTCTCACAGTAGTCTGTGGGGCATCTGACCCATTCTGAGAGCAACCCTATCAACCTGTGCTGAGAGCAGAGGGGATGGGCTGGAGACCAGAGTCTCTCTTTTTTAGGATGGCAGTGGCAGCTGAAAAGGAACCTGGAGTTACTGAAACAGCCACAGAATGAGTGTTATTTTTTTTCTGTTTGTTTTCTATTTTGTTTTTTTTTCCTTTTTCTCGCCTTTCTGTTTTTGTTTACATTTTTATACTTGCTTTTTAAAATTTTAATGTGCTTTTTAAAAGATTTTCTGTGTGTGTATGGGTATTTCTGAGGGTGAGTATATCAACAGGGTTTTTTTTTTATTTGTTTGTTTGACTTTCTGTATGTTCTTCTTCTTTCTGTCATTGTTTGTTTCTCATTAGTTGGTATGCCTGTCTGTTTTTCCTCTTCTCTCACTTCACCTTCCTATCATCCTTCTCCTTCCTTTTTCCATTCTTTTACTTTTTCTTTTCTAATTTTGCTTTTGGGTGCAAACATATACCCCACTGCATGGACAGATTGTAAAGTGGTGAGAAGTGAGTTCCAGGTGGCTCACACAACTGTCAGTGGATGCTGGAATCTGCAGATAGCTTCTGAATCGTAGTTTCCTCTTAATTAAATCTCAAACAGTAAAAAGCTCAGTCTCCAACCCTCAGTCCAGCTTCAAAATTGAACAAAGCCAGAGGATCTCATAAAGAAGAATAGAAGGTTGAATAAACATAAATAAAAGCTATTCCCCTATCACTGAACAACAGAATTAAAGAAGTAGTTAAAAAGAAAGAGTAGGAAAATTTACACAAATGAAGAAATAACAAAGACTATGGGTCTTATACAGAACCTCTAGGAGGACAACTGAGAATATAGACAATGGAACCTAAAGAATTCAGAGCCCCTAGAATGACTTTCCTCAAACCACAAGCACAGATATCAAAATTTTAATAGAGAGGATAAATAGAAACGAGGAGAGACAAGAGAAAAAACAGAATGAATCAATAACTGAGATAATAGCAATAAAGAATACAGTGAATGAAACAAATGACAAAATGATACGCATGGAAAGCAGAATTAACCAAGCAGAAGAACGAATCTCAGAGCTTGAGAACCAAAATATGGAACTAAACCAAGTTGTTAAAAATATAGAAAATAAGCTTAAAAAGAAAGAGCAAAGCCTCCAAGAGATGAGCAATTATATCAAGAGGTCAAACCAAAATCCACTGTAAGTCCTGAGGCGGATAGAGGGACAGAGACCACTCTAGAGCAACATTTCATAAAATTATTCAAGAAAATTTCCCTCACCTCATCAGAGATGTGACTGCTCAAACATAAGAGATGCAGAGAAACCCCTATAAGAAAACAAATGAGAATACCAGCTATTAGACACATAGAAATTTGCTTACACAAAGTAGGTATAAAAAAATCCTAAAGGCAGCAAGAGAGAAAGGTCAGGTCAGATTACCTACCAAAGACCAAATAGAATAGTAGAAGGCTTATGACAGAAACACTTCAGCTAGGTGAGATTGGAGTCCACTCTTCAATATTCTCAAAGATAAACAATTTTAGCCAAGAATTACCTACCCTGTTAAATTTCATCAGCCATGGAGACTTATGCCCTTCCCAGATATTCAATTCCTAGAGTTTACGCTCCCTCCAGACCAGTTTTAAAAGAAACACTTAAGAAAGTATTAAACACAGAAAAAAAATGACAATACCCTTCCAAAGAATGCAGGAAACTATTGAAAACACACATAAATCAACCCCCCCCAAAAAAAGAAAAATAGCAAGCAAATAAACAAACAGCAACAACAACAAACTCTATAAGAACTTCATGATGGGGATAAACTCACACATTTCAATAATTAGCCTGAATACAAATGGACTAAATACACTGAAAAGACATAGAATGGCAAATTGGATAAAATATCATGATGCAACATATGTTTTCTCCAAGACACTCATCTCACCAGAAAGATCACTAATAGACTCAAAATAAAAGGATGGAAAACAATTTTTCAGATGAATGGAACAAAAAAGAAAGCAGAAGTTGCAGTTTTATTGTCAGACAAAATACCCTTTAAGCTATCAAAAATTAAAAAAAAAAGATATGGGAGGTTGCTTCAAAATGATGAAAGGTTGAGTCCTTCAACAAAAAATATCCAACCTAAGCATCTATGTATGCAAAATAGAACATCAACTTTCATAAAGCAGCTTAAAAAGAAGTTGACTCTAACACTATCATAGCTGGGAACTTAAATACTCCACAAACAACCCTACACAGATCAAGACAAAAAATCAACTAG
>NW_007217773.1:0-1986 GCF_000164805.1 Carlito syrichta
ATAGACAATGGAACCTAAAGAATTCAGAGCCCCTAGAATGACTTTCCTCAAACCACAAGCCCAGATATCAAAATTTTAATAGAGAGGATAAATAGAAATGAGGAGAGACAAGAGAAAAAAAAGAATGAATCAATAACTGAGATAATAGCAATAAAGAATACAGTGAATGAAACAAATGACAAAATGATACGCATGGAAAGCAGAATTAACCAAGCAGAAGAACGAATCTCAGAGCTTGAGAACCAAAATATGGAACTAAACCAAGTTGTTAAAAATATAGAAAATAAGCTTAAAAAGAAAGAGCAAAGCCTCCAAGAGATGAGCAATTATATCAAGAGGTCAAACCAAAATCCACTGTAAGTCCTGAGGCGGATAGAGGGACAGAGACCACTCTAGAGCAAACATTTCATAAAATTATTCAAGAAAATTTCCCTCACCTCATCAGAGATGTGACTGCTCAAACATAAGAGATGCAGAGAAACCCCTATAAGAAAACAAATGAGAATACCAGCTATTAGACACATAGAAATTTGCTTACACAAAGTAGGTATAAAAAAATCCTAAAGGCAGCAAGAGAGAAAGGTCAGGTCAGATTACCTACCAAAGACCAAATAGAATAGTAGAAGGCTTATGACAGAAACACTTCAGCTAGGTGAGATTGGAGTCCACTCTTCAATATTCTCAAAGATAAACAATTTTAGCCAAGAATTACCTACCCTGTTAAATTTCATCAGCCATGGAGACTTATGCCCTTCCCAGATATTCAATTCCTAGAGTTTACGCTCCCTCCAGACCAGTTTTAAAAGAAACACTTAAGAAAGTATTAAACACAGAAAAAAAATGACAATACCCTTCCAAAGAATGCAGGAAACTATTGAAAACACACATAAATCAACCCCCCCCAAAAAAAGAAAAATAGCAAGCAAATAAACAAACAGCAACAACAACAAACTCTATAAGAACTTCATGATGGGGATAAACTCACACATTTCAATAATTAGCCTGAATACAAATGGACTAAATACACTGAAAAGACATAGAATGGCAAATTGGATAAAATATCATGATGCAACATATGTTTTCTCCAAGACACTCATCTCACCAGAAAGATCACTAATAGACTCAAAATAAAAGGATGGAAAACAATTTTTCAGATGAATGGAACAAAAAAGAAAGCAGAAGTTGCAGTTTTATTGTCAGACAAAATACCCTTTAAGCTATCAAAAATTAAAAAAAAAAGATATGGGAGGTTGCTTCAAAATGATGAAAGGTTGAGTCCTTCAACAAAAAATATCCAACCTAAGCATCTATGTATGCAAAATAGAACATCAACTTTCATAAAGCAGCTTAAAAAGAAGTTGACTCTAACACTATCATAGCTGGGAACTTAAATACTCCACAAACAACCCTACACAGATCAAGACAAAAAATCAACTAGGAAATCTGGAGCCTCAACTTGATGTCTGACCAAATGGACTTAATAGATACTCACAGAACACTCCACACAACCATGAAATATACATTCTACTCATCACCACATGGAACGTACTCTATGATTGACCATATCCTTAGCCATAAATCAAGCATAAACAAATTTCATAAGATTGAAATACTGCCATGCACCTTCTAAGACAACAGTGGGATAAAAATAAATATTAACATAAACAAAGTTCCTTCAAAACCAAAGACATGGATTCTAAACAGCATGATGCTGAAAAGTTCCTGGGTTAACATGGAAATCAAAACAGAAGTTAAAAGATTCCCGGAAACAAACAAAAATGAAGAAATATCTTACCAAAACCTCTGGAATGCCATGAAATCAGTGCTAAGAGGGGAATTCATATCTCTAGTTCACCAAAATAAAAGCCCAATTGAGACATGCAAAACAAAAATATAGTACAAAAAGTCCATGAAACAAAAACTGGTTCTTTAAAAGGATAAATAAGCTTGATGGGCCTCTAACTAGACTGACCAAGAAAAAGAGAG
>NW_007217774.1:0-827 GCF_000164805.1 Carlito syrichta
ACCCTTCCAAGAATGCAGGAAACTATTGAAAACACACATAAATCAACCCCCCCCAAAAAAAGAAAAATAGCAAGCAAATAAACAAACAGCAACAACAACAAACTCTATAAGAACTTCATGATGGGGATAAACTCACACATTTCAATAATTAGCCTGAATACAAATGGACTAAATACACTGAAAAGACATAGAATGGCAAATTGGATAAAATATCATGATGCAACATATGTTTTCTCCAAGACACTCATCTCACCAGAAAGATCACTAATAGACTCAAAATAAAAGGATGGAAAACAATTTTTCAGATGAATGGAACAAAAAAGAAAGCAGAAGTTGCAGTTTTATTGTCAGACAAAATACCCTTTAAGCTATCAAAAATTAAAAAAAAAAGATATGGGAGGTTGCTTCAAAATGATGAAAGGTTGAGTCCTTCAACAAAAAATATCCAACCTAAGCATCTATGTATGCAAAATAGAACATCAACTTTCATAAAGCAGCTTAAAAAGAAGTTGACTCTAACACTATCATAGCTGGGAACTTAAATACTCCACAAACAACCCTACACAGATCAAGACAAAAAATCAACTAGGAAATCTGGAGCCTCAACTTGATGTCTGACCAAATGGACTTAATAGATACTCACAGAACACTCCACACAACCATGAAATATACATTCTACTCATCACCACATGGAACGTACTCTATGATTGACCATATCCTTAGCCATAAATCAAGCATAAACAAATTTCATAAGATTGAAATACTGCCATGCACCTTCTAGACACAGTGGGATAAAAATAAATATTACATAAACAAAGTTCCTTCAA
>NW_007217775.1:0-710 GCF_000164805.1 Carlito syrichta
ATTGAGACATGCAAAACAAAAATATAGTACAAAAAGTCCATGAAACAAAAACTGGTTCTTTAAAAGGATAAATAAGCTTGATGGGCCTCTAACTAGACTGACCAAGAAAAAGAGAGGAAAAAGCCCAAATAAAAACAATCAGAAATGCAAAGGATAAAATCACAACTGACCCTGGAAAAACACAAAAGTTTATCAGAGATTTCCATGCACATTTGTTGAAAACAAACTTGAAAACCTAAATAAAATGGAGGACTTTCTGACATCACACAATCTCCCCAGGTTGAAACAAGAAGAGATTGAGGCCTTAAATAGACCAATAACAATCCAGGAAATGGACTATGTCATAAAAAAAAAACAAAAAACTACCTACCAACAGGGGAATAAAGAAAAAAAAGCCCTGGACCAGATGCCTTTCCAGCAGAATTCTACAAAACATACAAGGAGAAGCTGATACCAATCCTATTGAAAGTATTCCAGGCAATCAAGAATGATGGAACTCTCCCCAAATCATTTTATGAAGCTAATATCACATTGATATCCAACAGGGAAGGAGAACTACAGGTCAATATCCTTGAAGAATATAAATACCAAAACTCTCCACAAGGTTCTAGCAAACCAGATCCAACAATACATCACAAAAATCATCCACCATGACCAAGTAGACCTCATCCCCAAGATGCAAGGTTGGTTCAACATTCACAAGACCATAA
>NW_007217776.1:0-794 GCF_000164805.1 Carlito syrichta
CAGAAATGCAAAGGATAAAATCACAACTGACCCTGGAAAAACACAAAAGTTTATCAGAGATTTCCATGCACATTTGTTGAAAACAAACTTGAAAACCTAAATAAAATGGAGGACTTTCTGACATCACACAATCTCCCCAGGTTGAAACAAGAAGAGATTGAGGCCTTAAATAGACCAATAACAATCCAGGAAATGGACTATGTCATAAAAAAAAAACAAAAAACTACCTACCAACAGGGGAATAAAGAAAAAAAAGCCCTGGACCAGATGCCTTTCCAGCAGAATTCTACAAAACATACAAGGAGAAGCTGATACCAATCCTATTGAAAGTATTCCAGGCAATCAAGAATGATGGAACTCTCCCCAAATCATTTTATGAAGCTAATATCACATTGATATCCAACAGGGAAGGAGAACTACAGGTCAATATCCTTGAAGAATATAAATACCAAAACTCTCCACAAGGTTCTAGCAAACCAGATCCAACAATACATCACAAAAATCATCCACCATGACCAAGTAGACCTCATCCCCAAGATGCAAGGTTGGTTCAACATTCACAAGACCATAAATATAATTGAATACATCAGCAAATGTAAAAACAAAAACCACAAGATTATACCATTAGATGCAGGAAAAGCTTGCAGCAAAATCCAGCACAACTTCCTAATAAAATCCCTCAAATGTCTAGGCATAATGAAACTTGCCTCTAATAGTAAGGCCATCTTTGACAACCCTCAGCCAAAATATACTTCTAACAGACAGAAATTGGAAACTTCCCCTGAAAACTGGAA
>NW_007217777.1:0-538 GCF_000164805.1 Carlito syrichta
GAAACATAAATGATCATGAGTAGCCAAAATCATCCTCAAGAAAAAAAAAAAAGCAGGAGATATCACATTCCCAGACTTTAAGTTCTATTATAAAGCCACAATAATCAAAACAGTCTGGTACTAGTAAAAGGACAAGATTATAGACCAATGGAACATAATAGAGATTCTAAAAGCAAAATCAATTTCTGAACCAATTCATCTTCTACAAAGCCTCCACCATCAATCACTGGGGAAAGGAGAATCTATTCATTAAAGAGTGCTGGGAAAACTGGCTGCTCATATGCAGAAGATTTAAACAAGACCCCTATTTATCACCATACACAAAAATCAACTCTAAATGGATCAAAGACCTAAATGTAAAACCTCAAACTAATAGAACCTTAGAAAATGCAAGAGACACCCTTATGGAAATTGGAACTGGCAACCAATTCCTGATCCAAACCCCAAGTGCCTATGCCATAAGAGTTAAGATAGATAAGTGGGACCTCATCATACTGAAAAGCTTCTGCAAAGCCAAAGAAACCATCAAGAAAGTGGG
>NW_007217778.1:0-3304 GCF_000164805.1 Carlito syrichta
GGGGGGGGGGGGGGGGGGGGGTAGACACACCTTATCAACAAGGATACCTGCATAATGAACATTTGTATAACTAAACATGAATTGTACACCACATCTGTAAAATTTTTTTTAAAGTACTCTTTATTTTTAACTCTTCATAAAAGCATAAAATCCCTGTGAATAATATAGTTGTTATGTTCACAGATATTGATGACAATGTATCTTCTAAACAAAATGTGGATAAAAATTTAAAATGTCCTTTCCTTGTCATAGGTGTGATAAACTGTTTGCCTTGGAGGTCAAATGTAATCTAAAGAGTCATTGTATTAGGTGATGTTTAAAAATAAACACAAATTAAATGAGTCTAACCTTAAGAAAGAACAAACAATTCCACATATGTGGGATCAATTTTTATTTTATATTATATCTAGACTGATCATAAATTCATGAAGTCCAAAAGCTTCTGATTTTGTGTCACTTGTTTAAAATTAATTCAGGAAAAACAGAAGCACCATGTCAAATATGTGCCACTTTTATCTTGCATTTATAATAATATTTTCTTATTACTTATCTTGCTCTTTACACTAAAAGATTAAATTACTTCTACTTCACTTTCTCCTTCCCTTAAGGTACCTCATTTTTCTTCTATTCTTTTCTTTCATTTTTTACCTTCCCATTGGCAAATATTTTCAAGATACTAATGTAAACACTTGAGCTATAGCAATAAAAATACTTAGATTTGTGAAACATCTTTTTGCTATTTGCTTCTAATTGAGCCTATTGAATACTAAAGGCTACAAAAGTAACCAAAAATGTGTATAATTAATAAATAAAATTTTAAAATTATTTTAGAGGGAATTCATTTCCAAATTGATTTATTCAATTAAAATTGATTTATAGTATCACATAAGAAGTGGTACTAATTAAACAAATTGATAAATTTTGACTTTCCAGCTATTAAGTAAATATATGTATCACATTTATTATTCTGAAATAAAATTTTTTGAGCTAATTTTTAAAAACATTTACTGATTTATAACCAACAGATAACTATCAGTCATAATTGGATTATTTGATCCTTTGCTCTAATTGGTTTGCTCCAGTAGACATTTTAATTTCTCAATAGATCTAAAAAAAAGTATATAATAAAATTACACAATTTTAAACCTTAGGCATTATAGAAGAGAAAATTTAAATTACATAGTTGCATGTTTAATATCAGTTTCATCAATTCTCTTCACTCTCAGTTAAGTTTTATATTGTTCATCTATCTCTTAATCAAATATGGACTTTCTTCTTTTTTGAATGATAAAGATGTATATATAAAAGAAATGCAGAAATGTATAACACTTTTGGACTTATTCTTTAAAGTTTTGAAATACATAAATTGTATGGGTGGGTAAGATTAATTAAATTAACAGAATGAAGAAAGATTCTATTGATAGAACAATATAATAGCTTGTAAAACTATAAAACTGATTAGTTATTTAAAATTTATTTTATTTTATATTTGAAATTCAAAATATATGATATTTGACATTTATTTTCTGAGAGAACAGAACAAAGATGGATTTACCTTGGCCATCTTGAGCAGCTCTGAAAACATGTACTGAGGTTAATTCTGAACATATATCAATAGACATCTCTCTAGGCATGGGAAACAATCACTCCATTATTGCCATGGACTCCCCATTGGAATGCATTCTAAAATGTCTCAGGACGCTCACTAGAAAAGGACATCTGTCCTAAGCATCTTATTTTTTATGTACAAACTTTTCTCAAAATAATGCACTACCCAGATCTTATGATCTTTCTGTAAATATATTCCTTCTAACTCCTTTTCAAGACAATTTACCTTTGTTATAGTCTGTGATAGTGTGCTTGGCATAAGTAACTCCATTTTGTGACAAATCCTCCATCTTAACCCAGAGATGACCTTTCTGTGTAACCTTCCCATAATCACAAGTTATAACCTTCCCATAATTACAAGTCCACATTCTTGTTCCCTTTGGTGCTTGGAAACTCCCTAATTGAATATTCTGTACCCTTTTCCAACTAAATGTTCTACCAAAAATGTTATCATAACTGTATAGCTTTTGTGGTTTTTACCTTTATAGCTCCCTGCTCACTCTGTTCAGAGTTGAGAGTTCTTTATGGCACTATCTTGCTCTCAACCGCCAGTTAATAAAGAACTCAAATTTGACTTTCTGCATGTTGGTAACTCCTTTCTTGCAATCTGGCTATAACATTTGGAAGTCCCAGCAATATTCATCAACCTTGGGAGGCAGCCTCACTCTGGCTATCCCTGGCTTGGTGGAGAAGTTATAGGGAAGGCACCCCCTGAAGATGTTCCAGGGCCCCATAACTTCTCATCTGCCTCAGAGGGAGTTGGAATGACTGTTGGCTTCCCATCATCTCAAAAGAACATGAATCCATCTGTACTCTCCTGGGAGGTAAGAATCTATTCCATTTGTGGCCATAATTCTGTTTAAGGGAATCAAGACTTGACAAGGCTGACCCTTGGACACTATTCATTAAGCCAAGATGTTGGCTAAATAGAGTTCTGGTTCAATTCTGATTTCAGTGTTGATTTTTCTTTACTGGTTTTCTGATTTCAGTGTTGATTTGCCTCTACTGGTTTTCTGATTTCAATGTTGATTTATCTTTACTGGTTTTTGACAACCTGGGGTCTCAGACTTCTAAATCATTTAGTCCTCCGGACTGCATGACAAAGATTTTCTCTGTTGGATTTGCTGAGGATTACAGTGTCTGCCTTTCAAAGGGCAGGCTCCTGACCCTCTGTAAAGTTGACTGGCCTTTGTTTAATATTGTATGGCCCTCCACAGGGTCTCTGTATGTTAATGTCACTGAATCTATTTGGAAGGTCATTACAGGGACTCCTGGTCATCCTGACCAGTTTCCCCAAGTCGACCAATG
The DNA here is from genome assembly GCF_000164805.1 of Carlito syrichta. Taxonomy (NCBI): domain Eukaryota; kingdom Metazoa; phylum Chordata; class Mammalia; order Primates; family Tarsiidae; genus Carlito; species Carlito syrichta. Next base: position 2,917 of record NW_007217778.1, read on the forward strand.
GCTAAGTTTGGTCCAAAATCCACCTCCATGGTTAAAGGCATGTTCCCTTGAAACCCCTGTTGTGTCCTTGTTTCTAAACCTCTAGCCTGTATCCCTCCTTTTCCATTCCCCCAACTCCTATTTCTACTGGATTGTATCCTGTTTTGCCCCCTTCTACTGAAAATCCCCTTGAGGACTTGGCTGTCTCTAACTCTAATCTTCTGCCTTATAATCCTCAGGCTTCTTGGCCTACCATCACCTCTTCCACCTCCCCTTTGCTTTCTCCACCTTTGGTTATGTGTCTCCAATCTTGGACTGATCTGGCCCCACTTCTTCCTCCTTAGGAAGTTCCTCCTTCACAGGAGACAGATTGAACCAAGCAACTCTTCCTGGTATATGTTCCTTTCTC
>NW_007217779.1:0-802 GCF_000164805.1 Carlito syrichta
CTTGTCTACATAAACACTCCAGGCTAGGAGAGCTTGGAGCCCAATCATCAAAGTTCTCAAAAGTAAACAATTTCATCCAAGAATTACCTACCCAGCTAAGCTAAACTTCATCAGTGATGGAGAAGTAAAATCCTTTCCAGACATTCAATCTCTAAGAACTTAGACTGCCTCCAGACCAGCTCTACAAGAAACACTTAAGAAAGTATTAAACACAGAAGAAAGAAAGAAAAGAATGACAACAACCTTCCCAAGAATGCAGGAAACAGATTGAAAACACACATGAATCAACCCCAAAAATCAAAAGAAAGACAACAAACAAACAGCAGAGCAACAACAAACTCTATAAGAACCTCATGACAGGGATAAACTCTCACATCTCAATAATTAGTCTAAATGTGAATAAACTAAATGCACCACTGAAAAGACATAGAATGGAAATTGGATAAAATATCATGAGGCAATAATATATTGTCTCCAAGAGACTCATCTCACAAGAAAGGACACTCACAGATTCAAAGTAAGAGAATGGGAAGCAAGTTTTCAGGCAAACGGACCACAAAAAAAGCAGGAGACACTATCTTAATATCAGACAAAATACCCTTTCAGCTATCAAAATTTCAGAAAGATACAGAAGGTCACTACATAATGATAAATGGTTCAATAAATCAACAAGAAATATCTATCCTACACATATATGTACCCAAAATAGGAGCATCAACTTTTATAATGCAGCTTCTAGGTAAACTACAAAAAGATATTGATTCTAATACTATCATAAATGGGACTTAAATATCTCACTCAC
>NW_007217780.1:0-361 GCF_000164805.1 Carlito syrichta
GGCTTAGAGTTTGGGTGACTTCCCTGAAGTTACATAGCTGTAACTGGAGCTCCACAGTTCCACTCTAGAATCAGAGCAAGCTCCAAGCACGATTTCCCATTCCTGCCTTCTAGGGCCTGTTGGTGACCAGCACTGACCAAGGGTGGGTTAGGACCCGCACCAGAGAATCTGGACGGTGAGAAGAGACTACTCGGAGGCAGTTCTTCTGGGAACAGTCTGATCAGGACTGAAGCCAAATTTTATTCGGACTCCTTCCAACTTATATACCATTTTCTATACCCTCCAGCAGTGTGATAATCACTTGCTGGGGGCGTACAGATTCCATGCATATCGTGCTTTACAAAGTATGCATCACGAGACC
>NW_007217781.1:0-887 GCF_000164805.1 Carlito syrichta
GCCACATCTAGTAAAGAAATGGTCTAAATTTGTATTTTAATCAATTCAGTTTTGTCCTCCACTTTTTCATAGAAGCCCTAAGGCTTACATTCTACTTTTTAAGACTAAAATGTTTAATTATTTTCTTTTATAGATTGGCATAAACCCGGGACTAATGGCTGCTTACAAAGGACATCATTACCCTGGACCTGGAAACCATTTTTGTAAGTGGTTACTTCTTAAATTAATTTACTTTTTAAATTGGATTTCTTTGTTAATAGATTGTTTTGTATTTTAAAATTTTTTTTGTATTTTTGAAAACATTTTGTAAACATATGTTCATATCCCATGTTTCCTCTCTCTCTCTCTCTCTCTCTCTCTCTCTGTGTTGTGTATGTGTCTATGTACATGAAAATAAAAGGTTTGACATATGTTAATATTTTGGTGTATGAGAATGGAAGGACATGAAAAGGAGTACTTTCTCTTTTGTTTGAGTTGTTTTCAATGATTTTACTACTTTGAAAAATTATAAAAATTATTATCTGCATCATGGTAATAACAGTATATATTTGTGGTAGTACAGAATACTGACTTTTCCAGATTTCTGTTGATCTTATTTCCTAGGAGAGCAGAAAATAGTATTAAAGACTTATACTTTGAGAGTCAGCTTTAAAACCAAGTCTAACTGATGTTGCATTGCCCTGTGTATATAAATCATCTTACCTAACATTACCTAAGAGGTATGTGCATGCAATAGGCCCTCAGGAAATACTGAGTGAATTATTTAAGAACAACATTAAGAAATTTAGGATAAGCCGGGCTTGGTGGCTCAGCCTGTAATCCCGTGTCTTTGGGAGGCTGAGGTGAGTGGATTGCCTGTGCCCGCGGGTTCGAGACCCGCCTGGGCA
>NW_007217782.1:0-1018 GCF_000164805.1 Carlito syrichta
CTCTTCTAGCACACAAATGAGGCACTGTATGAGTTCTGGGATGTTGTTTTGCTCTCACTGAGAGTTTTTAAAAAATGAAATTACAGTTTCCTTACCCACTGCACTGTGGTTCTGTTGATAAGGCTTAGTAATGTAGACAGTATGTCGGTCTTGGAGTAGGTATTTTAGCCTGGAAGACCTGGGCGAAGCAGGATAAGCACGCACTGCTGTGAAGCGCACCAGAGTTTGTGGAACAAAGTCAAGGGCAGAGCTGTGTGGTGGGAGGTAACCATCCCATGCTTAGGGTCCCACTCTAGTTTACTGGGGATGCTTTGGAGTCAGTTTTGTTCTCTTACCTGAGATAGGCTAGAAAAAGAAAGAAGAAATTGCAGTTCCTTTGCAGGGAAATAATGAGCCTTAATAATGAATTGTTTCTGTAAAGTGCTTTGATAATACCTTCTTGAGGACCTTCCTGTGACTTGTTCGCCATTCTATACCCCATGGGATCTTTTCTGAAGTAGAGAGCCAATTGTTGCTCACAGAGTATTTTCAGTTCCCACTGTCCTGGGCACATTAAGTGAAGTCCTTTGAGTAAAGGTATCTCTTATGTGATACCTGATACTTGTTCATACACTATCCAACATATAAGTATTTCTTTAGTGCTCAGTGTGTGCCAAGTGCCCTGTATAAAAATGATAGGAATTACTTTTCAGGTAATGGCTTTGGTCAGCTGTGCTCAGAGCACTGAGGAATTTTTCATCCTAGAAGAGGTACGCTAGAATTCTTGTTACATTGCTGTTTAAGTTTTGTGCCCAGAGTTGCCACTGGTGGGCCCAGGGGACGTGAAATTTTCTGGCTATGAAATTTGATTGAATAAAATATGATGAAAAACATGGAGTATCTTTTTTTTTTTTTTGAGTTGGAGTCTTACTCTGTCACCCAGGCTGGAGTACAGTGGTATGCTCACAGCCACCACAGCCTCACTGGGCTCAGGTGATCCTTCCACCTCAGCCTTCCAAGTAGCTGGAACCACAGGCAT
>NW_007217783.1:0-596 GCF_000164805.1 Carlito syrichta
AGATAGAAACCACACCACTAATTTAAACAGATAATTTAATATAAAGTATTGTTAAGTGGGTATAGAATTATTTGCCAGGTAACTGAAAAGATAAAAAGAGAGTGCTAAGTTATCACAAAGGTAGCAATGACAGAAGCAGATACCATGCCCAAGACCGATGAAACAAGGTAAGAGATGGAATTATCAAAATTCAGAAGCTTAGAGAAGGAGTTCCAAGAAACTGAAACTCAGATCTCTGAGGAGGAGCACCAGAGTGTTGGAAACTAGTGCTACGAAGTGTTGGAAAAACTGCAAACTGGATTCAGCTGCTGCTAAGAAAAGGCATTGCCGATGCTAGGGTGAAGAAGCGTTGCTAGGGTGACAATCACAAGAACAGGAAGCCAACAGGAAGTCGATAGGAAGAAGCAAGTCTCTCCTTCCTGCCACAGTCTCTTCAATTCCCTCCTGCACTTCTCATTGGCAGGGATCACAGGGAGCAATTGTCAGTGCTGGAATGTGAATGTCTGAGTCATAGCTCCAATACTACAGGACATGGTATTGAAGGGTGGATGGATGTGGTGCTAAGAGGCAACAGCTTAACAACTGACAGAAAGAAC
>NW_007217784.1:0-779 GCF_000164805.1 Carlito syrichta
GCTTATTTGTCACTTTTGCAGAAAGATTTTGTTTTTATATCATCGTTACTTTCCCTTCGTGCTCTTTATGTCCCTGATCTAAATGTTACTGTTTATTTTTCTCTCAAGATCACAATTATCTTATTCTTTAATGCGTCTCCTGCACCTCACACATAATATATATACAGCAATGTTTGTTGAATCAATATGCATGAATAGATGAATAGGTAGACACTGGCTGTCCAAAGTAGAATTCCCTACTTGTCTACCTTTCCTTCATGGTATTTTCTGATTCCTTCTCTCTTCCACTTTAGATCCTCATATCAAGAAGCTCTCCTGGATAATTCTTCAGAAGGCTCTCCACTCACTTAGAAAGTTGGAATGGAAGGTTTATTCTGTGACCTGGTAATGCAGCTGAGGAAAGGGTTATGTAGCACTCATCAATCTGCAATTATATTGAAAATGATAACAAGAGCTAAAATTTTTAGGATTTAACATATGCCAGACAGTGAATGGTAAATATGGTATATATTTTCTCACTTTTCCTGCATATCAGTCTTATGAGATAAGGACTTTAGCTGTCCCCATTTTGCAGATGAGCAAACTGAGACCTAGATTAGGCAACTTGTCTGAGGCCACAGAGCAGCCAAGAACTGACAGAAGACTCAAAACAAACTTGATCTGATCCCAACACTCATGTACCTCATCTCTGGAGTATTATGTCTTTCTCAGCCTCAGACACTAGTTTGCCAGTTGACTGTTTTCTGATCCTAGCCTCACCATGCTGCTTCCCAATCTAC
>NW_007217785.1:0-683 GCF_000164805.1 Carlito syrichta
CCAAGAACAGGCATATAGACCAATGGAACAGGAGAGAGATTCAGGAAGCAAAGCCTCAATTCCTCAACCAACTCATCTTCGACAAAGCCTCCAACAACAACCACTGGGGAGAGGAGAACCTATTCAGTAAATGGTGCTGGGAAAACTGGCTGACCACATGCAGAAGATTGAAACAGGACCCCTACCTTTCACCATACACAAAAATTAACTCTAAATGAATCAAAGACCTGAATGTAAAACTTCAAACTACAAGAATCTTAGAAAGCGCAGGAGACACCCTTATGGAAATTAGAACTGGCAACCAATTCTTATTCAGAACCCTAAAGGCCAATACCTTAAGAAATAAAATAGACAAGTGGGGCCTCATCAAATTAACGAGCTTCTGCAAAGCAAAAGAAACCATCAATAGAGCAGGGAGACAGCCCACAGAATGGGAAAAAAATATTTGCCAGCTATATATCTGATAAAGGCCTAACATCTGGAATCTACAAGGAAGGAAAAAACCAAACAGTCCCTTTAAAAAGTGGGCAAAAGACATGAATAGACACGTCTCTAAAGAAGATATTCTTGCAGCCAACAGACACATGAAAAAGTGCTCAGCCTCACTGTCATCAGAGAAATGCAAATCAAAGCCACACTGAGGTACCAACTAACCCCAGTAAGATGGTCTTCATTAATAAACA
>NW_007217786.1:0-1061 GCF_000164805.1 Carlito syrichta
TGGACAAGTAGTCAAGAAGAGAGGCAAATGACACTGGGCAGACAGAAGGGGATGGCAGCTTGCAAAAGATACCAGCTACAAGGAAGGAGCTGGGTTCTGAGCCAGAAGACAGCCAGGCAAGCTGTCCTTCCCCTGAAAGCCAAGTCCTTGGTTTTCCCATCCCCAGTGCATTTACTATATGGCCTCACTCATATTTCTGTGTTTGCTTCCCAGACAGTACCTGGGGTGCACATATGTGTGTTCCTGGGAGGTACCAAACACAAAGCAGAGTTGATACTCTGTAAGAGAAAGTTTAGTGAATAAATAATGACACTGAGAACCACCAGAACATCAGAACTCAGGCCTGAAACACATATGACTACAGTGCATGTTCTTAAAGGTCCCCACTTCCCACCTCACCGCCACGAGCAATTCTAGAATTGACTTGGCCCCTCCAGCTGCCCTCTCTCTGGCAGAGCTCAATGCAGGGAGTTCATAAGCTGAGCAGCACAGTTCTCTTCTGACCAGGTAGGGAGACAGCCTCCTCAGGTACAGATTTCCTGACAAGAAAGGAGCCCACAGGAATGTTTCCTTCTGAGCTTCCTTCCTCGAAGATCTCATTCTTTCTTGTAGATTTAAATGCCATTTCTGAGAGTTGATAACTTACAATCATCTATCCCCTGCCTGGTCCTCTTTGCTGAAATTCAGAACTGTAAACCCAGCTGCCTACTTGGCATCTCTAGCTGTATGTCTAACAGGCACCTCAAACTTACATGCCCCAAATCAAGCCCTGACCACCCAGCCAAGCCTGTGTTACCAAAGCCTTTACTTCTCAGTCAACAGCAAATCCATTCTTCTTGTTGTCAAGCCATTATGGTGAATTTGATGTGTCAAATGACTGGGCCACAGTGCCTAGATATTTAGTCAAACATTATTCTACTTGTTTCTGTGAGAATTTTTTATGAGATTAATATTTAAATCAGTGGACTTTGAATAAAGCAGATTGCCCTTGATAATGTGGGTGGCCTTTTCCAATCTGTTAAAGACCTGAACAGAACAAAAGATTGACCTACTCTAAGCAA
>NW_007217787.1:0-1093 GCF_000164805.1 Carlito syrichta
TTTTCCCATCCCCAGTGCATTTACTATATGGCCTCACTCATATTTCTGTGTTTGCTTCCCAGACAGTACCTGGGGTGCACATATGTGTGTTCCTGGGAGGTACCAAACACAAAGCAGAGTTGATACTCTGTAAGAGAAAGTTTAGTGAATAAATAATGACACTGAGAACCACCAGAACATCAGAACTCAGGCCTGAAACACATATGACTACAGTGCATGTTCTTAAAGGTCCCCACTTCCCACCTCACCGCCACGAGCAATTCTAGAATTGACTTGGCCCCTCCAGCTGCCCTCTCTCTGGCAGAGCTCAATGCAGGGAGTTCATAAGCTGAGCAGCACAGTTCTCTTCTGACCAGGTAGGGAGACAGCCTCCTCAGGTACAGATTTCCTGACAAGAAAGGAGCCCACAGGAATGTTTCCTTCTGAGCTTCCTTCCTCGAAGATCTCATTCTTTCTTGTAGATTTAAATGCCATTTCTGAGAGTTGATAACTTACAATCATCTATCCCCTGCCTGGTCCTCTTTGCTGAAATTCAGAACTGTAAACCCAGCTGCCTACTTGGCATCTCTAGCTGTATGTCTAACAGGCACCTCAAACTTACATGCCCCAAATCAAGCCCTGACCACCCAGCCAAGCCTGTGTTACCAAAGCCTTTACTTCTCAGTCAACAGCAAATCCATTCTTCTTGTTGTCAAGCCATTATGGTGAATTTGATGTGTCAAATGACTGGGCCACAGTGCCTAGATATTTAGTCAAACATTATTCTACTTGTTTCTGTGAGAATTTTTTATGAGATTAATATTTAAATCAGTGGACTTTGAATAAAGCAGATTGCCCTTGATAATGTGGGTGGCCTTTTCCAATCTGTTAAAGACCTGAACAGAACAAAAGATTGACCTACTCTAAGCAAGAGGAAATCCTCCATCAGACTACCTTCAGACTTGAACTACAACATTGGCTCTTCACTTCTAGCCCAACTAGGCTTGTCAGCCTCCATAATCATGTTAGCCAACTCCTTAACATAATCAATCAATCTCTCTCTCTCTCTCTCTCTCATATCTACTATCTACACACACACACACACACACACACA
>NW_007217788.1:0-317 GCF_000164805.1 Carlito syrichta
AGGAAATCCTCCATCAGACTACCTTCAGACTTGAACTACAACATTGGCTCTTCACTTCTAGCCCAACTAGGCTTGTCAGCCTCCATAATCATGTTAGCCAACTCCTTAACATAATCAATCAATCTCTCTCTCTCTCTCTCTCTCATATCTACTATCTACACACACACACACACACACACACACACACACACTATTGGTTCTATTTCTCTGGAGGACCCTGACTAATGTCCAAGTTCTCTCTCTCTCGCTCTCTCTCTCACACACACACACACACACACACACACACACACACACACACACCCTATATCAAATCCAGC
>NW_007217789.1:0-1411 GCF_000164805.1 Carlito syrichta
TCTCTCGCTCTCTCTCTCACACACACACACACACACACACACACACACACACACACACACCCTATATCAAATCCAGCAGTAAAAGGTATCAGTTCAACCTTCAGATTATAGCCTGAACTCAATGACTTTGTACCATCTCCACTGCTAACCATCCTGGTGTGTGCCACCATCATCCTTCACCCGGATTACCACAATAACTGCTGACTAGGCTCCTTGCTTCCACCAAAGTGACCCTTGAAAACCCTAGGACAGGTGAAACTTGAGAAACTCTCCTCTGTCAGCAGCCCCCAAGGCTCCCAAATTATTCAGTCAGAGCTAACAACCCTGTATCACCCTAGCCAATCATACCCCACCCTGCCTCATCCTGTGACCTCTTTGAATCCACTTACTGCTCCCATACCTCTAACTACATTCACTTCTTTGCTATTCTTTGAACACATCTGGCACATCCTTCCCTGAGATCTTTGCGTCCACTATTCTCTCTTTCTGGAATGCTCTTTCCTCAGAGCTACCCATGGTTCCCTCCCTCCCTCCCTTTAGGTCTCCATGTAAATATTGAATTCTCAGTGAGGCTGTCTCTGGCCATCTTGTCTAAAATCAAATCTCATGCACACATCCAACATCCCCCATTACCACTTTGTTCTATTTTTTACTTATCCTACTTAGTTAACCAACAAAAATGCGGGGCCCATGGAAAATAGAATACTTTGTCTCTTGCTTATTGCTCTTTGCTCAGGGCCCAAAAGTACCTAGCAAGCAGTAGTTCCTTAGTCTGTTCAGGTTGCTGTAACAAAATACTACAGACTAAGTGGCCTATTAACAACAGAAACATATTGCTCACAGTTCTGGAAGCTGAGAAATCCAAGATCAAGGCACTGGCAGATTTGGTGTATGGTGAGGGTCTACTTCCTCATAAGAAGCCATATTCTCACTGTTACCTCACATATGAAAAGGGTGAGGAGTCTCTCTGGAACCTTTTTGACAAGGGCACTAATCCCATTCATGAGGGCTCCACCCTCATGACCTAATCACCTCTCAAAGTCCCCCACCTCCTAATCCCATCACCTAGGGGGTGAGGATTTCAACATATGGAATTTGGAGAAGACATAAGCATTCATACCATAGTAGCATTCTATAAACATTAGTTTAACAAACAGGTGATAAATGAACAAGTTATATCTCAGCAAGTATAAGCTGGGATCTCTTTGCTTCTGCTCCTCAAACCAGCACCAGTTTCCAAGTCTATGTGGGTCAACACTCATCTTCCTCCTGAGCCATGTAGGCAGAAAATGCTCCAGGCCGGAAGTGAGTCCATTCCTCTCCAGTTTCATGCTTGGCTGGATGCCCAATAAGAGTTCTGAGTGTCACACGCACTAATAATTAAAGTCTTGGAAAAAACTCTTCACGAGGC
>NW_007217790.1:0-11377 GCF_000164805.1 Carlito syrichta
AGCAGTCATGACCTAATCACCTCTCAAAGTCCCCCACCTCCTAATCCCATCACCTAGGGGGTGAGGATTTCAACATATGGAATTTGGAGAAGACATAAGCATTCATACCATAGTAGCATTCTATAAACATTAGTTTAACAAACAGGTGATAAATGAACAAGTTATATCTCAGCAAGTATAAGCTGGGATCTCTTTGCTTCTGCTCCTCAAACCAGCACCAGTTTCCAAGTCTATGTGGGTCAACACTCATCTTCCTCCTGAGCCATGTAGGCAGAAAATGCTCCAGGCCGGAAGTGAGTCCATTCCTCTCCAGTTTCATGCTTGGCTGGATGCCCAATAAGAGTTCTGAGTGTCACACGCACTAATAATTAAAGTCTTGGAAAAAACTCTTCACGAGGCTTCCTTCCTCATCTTTGAGGCATTCTGAACGCTCGACTGGAAATGTTGAACTCTGCACAGCCTTGATTGGGATTTGAAAAACAAAGTGATGATGACAATATGTGATATTCACAGCCCTCCCCCACCAGGCCCCACAGGAATGGCCATTGAATTGCAAGGCCCTCTAATTCTCCTACTCCCGGTAGAGCGGGTCTTCCCTCAACATGCATTCTATGTGGGAAAAAGAAATCACTATTCTTCTAAAGTCCGGGGTGCATTTATTTTTACATCTTCTTATTATTCTCTGAGGCAGAAAATGTAAGGATACCCCAAGGCTGAAGGAAAAGGTCAGGACCTGATAGAGACACTAGAGACAGAAAGCAGAATTATAATAAATGTGAAACCCAAGTCCAAATTGTTCTGTTTTCTTCGGTGCTGATAATTAACTTTTTCTGTGCTTTCCCTGTTGTCATGATAACCCATCAACAAACAAGTGATGGAGAGGAACTGGACGGGCTCAGGGGCTGAGGTTGAGCCTCTAGGCCAAGCAGAGCTAGTCCACCTGCCCAGTCAAGCTCGCCATTACACCAGGACCTGGTGCTTGGGCCAACCTGAGTCAAAAATTCAGGAAAACTCAGGCAGTGACTTCCTGTCTGAACACCTGGCACCTCCCCTGTGCCTCACCTGCAGGACCCCTCAGCTTCCTGTGGGGCAACAGTCACTAGTGGAGACTGTGCAGCAGACATGGTGGTCTGCACAGGTACTAAAAACTTGACCGCCCCTAATTCTCTTTTTTGTATCCATCTCCATCTCAGAACTAGGAGTGCCCAACATCGGGCTGGCTGGGCGGGGCGGGACACAGCCGATGAGTGAACCATAACAGCAATAAACATTTCCATACACATCAAATTTGCCAGCTGTTTTACATGTAATAACACATTTAAGCAACCCTCTGATAGGGTCATTACCCTCCTTTTACAGATGTGGAAACAGAGGCCCAGAGAGGATACGTAATAACCCAAGGGTACACAGCTAGTGGGTGGGATTGGGATCTGCACAGAGGCAGTCCACAGCTGGAGCCCGACCATGTGAGTCCATTCCATTCTGTTTCTCAGGTTGGAGGGCTCCAGTGGCTGAAGACTTCACTTCCAACACAGATGTGTCCTGCTGAGAGGCTTGCTGGGCTCCAACCACATAGGCCTCCTGGTTTTCAAATACCCTCAGGCCCATGCACTGAATCCTCTCTGATTGGCATGCTCGTTCCCTCAGATCTTCACTTACCCTCAGGTCTCAACCCCAGTGGCTTGTCTTCAGAGAGACCTCCCTGGTCCTCCAACTCTAGAAGTTTCTGCTCCATCTGGCAACCAGGTTGTCTCTATGTACGTCTTCCCTTTTTTTCATTGCAATCACCATTATTTGCTTACTTGTTTACCTGTCGTCTATCTCCCTCCAATGTTTCAGTAAACTAAGCTCCTTGAAAAGCAGAGATCTAGACTTTTCTGCTCAATTCACTACAATATGCAGAACAGTACCTGGCTCATAAGGCACTCAGCTAATTTTACTCAATGTGTGAATTAATGATTGAGTACAAGAAAATGAAAACCCCAAGAACAGAGCGCTGGCCTCCTAGACACACACGGAGTAGTGAGGAACCAAGTATGAACTCAGAATCATGCTACAGAGACACCCAGAGTTGGGGGAGGCCCTGGTACCCCTGCCCACAGCCTGACCTCCTTACCCAACTGTTTCTGGGTCCTATAGAGTGAGGTCCTAGATCCATACTATCCCACTCAAAGGTCACCAGCCACATGTGGCCAAGGAGCCCTCAATCCTGGCTACTGAAACAGAGAAGGTGAACTCTGAATTTCACTTTAATGTACTTAAAATTAAAAACTAATACTCGAGTTAGTTGTTGGAAAACTCCTATGTATGGTTGGAATGATTTGGGTATGTGAATCTGCTTTTTCAACACTCAGTTTATGAACTCTAAATACAGATCAAGTATTGCAAATGAAAATTTAGCATCTCAATTGAAATGTGCTCTAAGTGTAAAACACACACTGAATTTTAAAGACTGAGTACAAAGAAGAGTGTAAAATATCTCGTTAATGTTTTTGTATGGATTGCATGTCGACATGATAATATTTTGGATATATTGGGTTAAATAAAATATATTACTAAAATTAATTTCACCTGTTTCTTTTTACTTTTTAATGTGGCTACTAGAAAATTTTAAATGACATATGTGGCTCACATTATATTTCTATGAGACAGGGCTGCTGGCCAATAGAACTGAACTTCTGACTTAAAAATAGACCCAGTTTGAGTTTTAGCAGGAGCAACACTCTATTGTTAGATAGAATATTCCTTCTTTTATCTGTTGGTCCCTGAGATACTGAGGAAAAAGCCAGGAATCATGAGGGCAAGGGGACATCCTTGATCCAATAATCACACTGTGAATGCAACATAGCCCAGCAAACTGACCAGAAAATTAAAGTTCAAAGTCCCTCAAGATCAGGTAAAGGGCCTTTCCATCTCTCAAAAGCAGTCTGTATCATTTCTTCTCCCAAAAAGAAATATTCCTTCTCACTGCAATATTACATGCTATATTTTTTATTTGTATTAAAAAGAGTTCTCAAATTCAGTGCATACAAATGAGCTTTCTCTCACAGCCAGAAGGCGTATGGGGAAGTTGGACAGTTTCCTAAAAACCACCATCTAAAGGCAGTGGAAAAGTGTTTCAGCCTTTTGTTGTTGTCAGAAAGTCCACAATCCCTGTCCTGAGGTCACTGACCAGGAGCTAGAGCCTAAGCCCTTAATAGGGAAGCCGGGTAACAACCCCTCCCAAGCTGCGGACAGGCAACATTCCAGAAGCCCATGCTTGGACTGCTCAGGACCTCTGGGTTGCTCGAGAGAAAGCAACCACCAACCCATTAGGTATGTCTGATACTTTTACTAGGTGAAAGACAGGCAAATTACTGTACAAGCTTCTTGAAGCTCCTATTTCTATGAAGTTACTTTTATGCAAAGAAGCTTCTAAAAAAATGAGCCACACAGAAGAAAAAGTAAGCAAACAAAACCTGAAGGCTAATTTCTTATAGAAAAGGCCAAAAAAGAGGCTTAGGAGGCAAGAGGGCTCCAGAGTCTGGGAAACCTTTATAGCATCTCTTGGACAATAAATTTTGCTGAGAAAAGGCCCCTGGTAAGCATATCATAGCCCCTTGTTTAAGAGTTGTTGACATTTTAAAGGGAGTTAAGCCTTTACACAGTAGGGAAAGAGTTAACAGACTTCAATGAGTCTATTATGAGAGTCTGTCTTTGTGGAATGAATGAACTTGCTTCATCTGCAATTTGGATTCCCATCCCCCCGCCCCCCCACCCCTACACACACACCTCCAAAAAAGTAATGGCTGGATGAAAGATTTCCTTCAGCCTGGGGAAGTTTGCTTTCCTGGAGTCAATAGCCCTGAGTGCGCACAGAGGTCCCAGGGTGTTCAACAGTGTGGGGACAGCCCTTTCTATGGGGAAGAGACATCCTGGGAAATGCACCCGGCGCAAGTCAGGGAAAGAAGAGTGTCCCCACCTCTGAAACCAAGTGTCTTGGAAGGCTACCCAGAAACAAATCTTTGGGAATGAGGTCACTGTCTTTGGGGCTGGTGGCAGCCTGAGCTTGGCATTGCTTTTTGTAAACTAACATCTATATTTAGCAGAATAATGGCTTCCCAAAGATGTCCACGTCCTAATGCCTGGACCCTGCGCCTATATGACATTAAAAGGCAAAGGGAAATTAGGGTTGCAAATGGAATGAAGGTTGTTAATCAACTGACCTTAAAAATAGTGTACCTTGGATTTTCTAGTGGGCCCAATGCAACCACAAGTGGGCCCCTAAAAGTTGAAGAGGGAGGCAGAAGGGTCAGTGCCAGGGTGATGTGACATGAAATAGACTTATCTGACCACTGCAGACTTTGAAGATACAGAAGTGGTCATGAGCCAAGGAATCTGGGCAGCCTCCAGAAGGTGGGAAAGACAAAGAAATGGATCCTCCCCTAGAACCTCCAGAAGGAATGCAGCCCTGACACCCTAATTTTAGCCCATGAGGCGCATTTTGGACTTCTGACCTCCAGACTTGTAAGATGCTAAATATGTGTAGTGTCCAACCATTGTTTGTGGTCATTTGTTACAGCAGCAATAGGAAATTAATACACCTTTCCTTCCTCAACCTTCCCCATATGCCCACCTTCCTCCGTGAACAGATCATGGAAGATGAGGAAGAGTTTCTCTGCGTGATTGATGCAAAGCCTATTTAAAGGTTTGACCCAAAGTGGAATGTATGTATTTTTAAGGGCCTCTCCCCCCTCACCCTGGAGTCTTGTTCCCAGGAACCCAATAACCCAGTGGCTATAACCTGCCTAATCACAGCTTTGCTTTATGCCTACAACATCCTCCTGTCTTTGATTCCAAATGTACCTCCCACCTGTGACCCTGAGGGAGAGGAAAGCATGAGATCAGAGCAGAAAAACACATCCATCATATTTTCTCTACTGCAGCAGACAGGTCAAGAGCCAGATTTTTCAGAAGGGTCCTTAAGAACATTTTCATTCTCGTCATGGCTCTACAGATGAGGTTTAAGGCCTAGAATGACAAGACTTCTTCAAAGTCGTATAGCCACTTAGTGACAGGGCTGAGTTAGAACCCAGGGGTCCTGGCTCTCAGACCAGGGTTTCACATTCAAATTCCCATTCTGGAACCTTCCTAGCCCCACATCGTAGAGGTCAAGGCCACTCACGAGGTGAAGGTTTCCCTTGGCCTACCCATTGGCTCCTCCCTTCCTCCTCCTGCACCTCCCCACTCTGCCTCAGGGCTCCCCCCACTCAGGTCTGTCAGTCACTCAGGCCTTCATCCCATAGTTTAGGGGCCCAAAACTGTTTTGGCTTAAACCTAAGTCAGCACAAAAGGCTTAGGCCACATTAGCTCCTAGCAAGAAAAAGCTGTTGTAACCAACACCTTGAGAGAGCGCTCAGGTTCCCAGCACCCTACCTCCTGTCTCCCACCTCACAAGGCGGTTAACCAGACCAGAACCTTAATGTCCTCAGCCACGCCATGTCCTGACCACCTTCAGGTTCTCATTCAGCACAGAGCAAACCCTGCCTCATTTCCTGGGCCAGTGGAGCTCTATCCATATCCCAGCAACAGCGAATTTCCTTTAAATATCATCACATCATCAGAAGTCTCAGGAGGCCCATCCCATCCAGCTGCAGATGGAAGATTCCTCATCTGCAGCTGGAGTTTGGGAGCAAAGCTCATTCTTTCCAAAACTAAGCCCGCCTTGGGGCCACTGGGGCAGTAATCCTTCAAACCACCCAAATTTGCCTAAGGTCAGGACTCTAATTCTTTCTCCTTCATGCCCACCTTCCCCCTCCCAGCTGCCCCTGCCCGTCTGAGTACCTGCCCACTCTGTTTTCAAGAGCTGAACATTTGACCTTGGCCACTGTTGCCCAATGGTCCTTAAACAAAAATATTCAAGCTATTTGCATTTGGCCTTCGCCTTGTGCCCCACCGAGGCTGCTCCCCCTTCCTCTTAATTACGCAGTAACGAACAACTGTGCTAACCAAAATTGGGGCGGCTACTTGCCTCTAAAAGTCAATAATTAGCCCCACGGGAACAACAAATACTTGCCGAGCTCCCCCACCGCCCCTTGGCAGCCGCTGGAAGCAGGCCGCCTCTAAAAGCTCAGCTTTTCGCGTCCAATCTGGAATGCATATGTTTCCCTTCAATCATTCACTCCATCAAACGCAGGGCAGGCCCGAGGGGGTGAGGAGGCCCACTACCCTTTTCTGAAAGTCTCCATTAGCATGGACGTCCTCGTTATAAAGGGATGTTGTATTCGCAGGTAACCAACAGCCCCCTGCGCATCTGGGAACACTTTGAGTGATTGCTGGGGAGAGAAGAAATTTGGGTCATAACTAATGATCAACATCCCCTTTTAATCAAATGAAGCCGTCATAATGTGTCTATCCTCCAGGGGAACAAGGCCCTTTCACCTCCGGGAGGTCTGCAGTAGCATTAACCTCTTCAGGTAAGCCATTGGGCCTTGCCTTGCCTTGCCCGGGTAGGAGGGAAGAAAACTGTCAAGTGTTCAGCACCTACTGTGTACCAGACTCTGTGCTCAGAAACCTCTCAACTGTCCTGCATTTAACCCTGGCCTGCATGAGATCAGTGCTTCTCAGCCTTGTGCACACGGTAGGATTACCGGGAGAGCCACTTAGATTACCGTTTAGCCATTTAGCACAGATTGCTGGGCCCCATCCCACATTGGAGATTCAATAAAATCTAAATCAGTAGATCCAGTAGATGAACCCCAAGTATTTGCATGTCTAACAAGTTACCACATGATACCAGTCCTACCAGCTTAGGGCCACACCTTGAGAACCAGTGTAATAAATACCTCCATTTATTATCAACTATGTTCGATATGCTTTACAAATATCACGTGATTTAATCCTCAGGAAAACCCTATGAAGTATGTGTTGTCATTCCCATTTTACAGATGAAGAAACTGAGGATCAAAAAAAGTACTTACCTAAGACCCCATGATCATAATAGTGGTGTGGAAGAGCTATGATTTAGAACCCAAGTCTACCTGATGCCAAAGTCCTTGATCCCAATATAGAAACAACAGAAACAGGCAAACTACTGTAAGGTAAGGATTCAGAGAAGGGGCGCTCGTCACTCCCAGGGCATCAGAGGGAATATGGCTCTTGCACACTCTCACCATGTAACCTACATCTAGGGGCCTTTTACCCAGATCGGTGTCTGGCCCTACCTACCGTCTGCACGTGCAAGCCCACAGCTCTGGATGCCTTAGGAAACACCTCTAGGTCTTCCCTCCGATTCACCCTCTGCCCAGAAACAGGTCTCACCCTCCCTGTCCTCTCCCAGCCTCATCTCCTACCTCCTCGCAGTGCTGCCATGGCTCCCCTTTCAGTTCAAGAAGTGGCTCCTCCAAGGTGGACCCTGAAGACTCTCACCCCAGAGTCTCCAAGAAATGACTCTGAATTCTCCAGTGTAGCCAAGTTTGGTGCTGCCTGCCCAAGGCACACACTTGCTTCTCAGGAGTAGTTTCCAAAAGAGCTCTTTTCCTCACACTTCTGTGTTCCTCAAAAAGCCCCTCCAGCACATCAGCAAACCACTTTTGAGCCTTCTCCCCCAAATAAGAACTTAAGAGAGCCAGATAAGCACAAGGAGTTATGGCTTAGGACAAGGAAGGAAAATGAAAATGGCTCCCACATGGAGCCCCTGTTGGATGCCAGACGTTATTCTAAGTGCTGTATGTATAATAACTCATGCAATCCTTGAAACAATCCTTTGACATAGGCAAGCCATTATCATCAACATTTGCAAGAGAGGAAACTGAGGCACAGAAAGATTCAGTGACCTGTCTTGTGTGGCACAGTAAGTAACTGACAAAGCCATGCTATGAACTGAAGATATCTAGCTCTAGACCCCATGCTTGCAACCACGCTGTGTTGGCAGAAGGAAAGAATGGTGCACTGTTTCATCCTTGCCCTACAAAAGGTCCTAGCAAGTCCACCCAGGGAGAAGTGGTAGCAGTCGTTGTTGTAGTCACTGTAGTAGTTGTATTAGTCATTGTTACTTTAAGTAGTCATTGTGATAGTAGCAGTTGTTACAGTTGTAGCAATTGTAGTTGTAGTAGTCGTTGTTATTGTTGTAGTGGTTGTAGTTGTTGTAGTAATTCTAGCAGTTGTAGTCATTGTTATAGTTGCAGTATTTGTAGTAGTAACAGTAGTAGTAGTTGTTGTAGGTGTCCCTTATTGCCATCCAGGAAAGTAAGGTGTGACAATTCAATCAATTCTATTGATGCAAGGCCCACCTACCAGTGGCTCAGCCTTCAGGGAAATGGCTACGATTTGACAGGTTCCTGGACATTTCCTTTTTAAACCCATCAGCCTTCCTTCCACCAGTCTATTCATAAGTATCTGGTTTTTTTTGAGTTGGAGTCTCACTCTGTCGCCCAGACTGGAGTGCAGTGGCCGCTCTCAGCCACCACAACCTCGACCTGCTGAACTCCAGTGATCCTTCTGTCTCAGCCTTCCAAGTAGCTGGAACTCCAGGCACATGCTACCACGCCCAGCTAATTTTTTGATTTATTGTAGAGATGAGGTCTCACCAAGTTGCCCAGACGGGTCTCGAACCCACGGGCTCAGGCAATCCACTCACCTCAGCCTCCCAAGGCGCGGGATTACAGGCTGAGCCACCGAGACTGGTTCATCAGTATCTCTTGATCTTATCTATGCAAGGCACCATGGGAGAGATAAGATGAATCTTCACCCTCTAAGAGCTTGAATCCTGTGGATGAAGGCATGACAAATTCTCTTAGAGTAGTAGTTGGTGTAGTAGTATTTAGTAGTGGTTTTAGTTGCTGTTGTAGTTGTAGTAGTCATTGTTGTGACAGTAGTTGTGGTAATTATTGTAGTTGTAGATATAGTGGTTGAGGTAGTAGTCATGATTGTGGTGGTGGTAATAGCTAGTAGCAAATCAGCAGCAGCAATAGCTAAATCATTAATATAACAACAGTGACAATAAAATGGCTGCGGTGTGGAGTGCCTGTGCACCAGGTGGGAGACAGGAGAGCAAAATGCTTAGGAGAGCAAACTCCAGAACTGGACTGAGCTGACTCCAGCTACATACAAAATAGGTTGTATGACCTGGAGCAAATCGCCCAATCCCTCAGCCTCAGCTTTCTTAGTTATGAAATAGAGTTTAAATATTTGCCTACCTTACACATTCCTTGTGAAGATTAAATGAGGAAATTCATGCAAAATACTTAGGGCAGTAACTGGGATACAGTCAATGTCACTAAGAGAACTAAAGAGGAGGATAACTCTAACAGGGTGTCTGCTTCTGAGGACTTGCATTTGTTGTACCCGAATCCTGAATCCGAGAGACCACCAAAGAGCCAGCTCCGATGCAGATCACACAAGGGTCTTTATTCAGGCTCGAGTCTGGGCTCACGTCCATTACCGGCGCAGCAGTACAGCAACGAGAGCCCCGACTCAGGTTTGTAAGCATTTTTTATACACAATTTGGAAGGAGTGGGGTGGCATTACAGACTTGTCCACACAGGATTGGATGGAATTGTATGAGTGCGGTTACAGAGATACTGATTGGTTGGTTTGTGTTTGATTTGCGCAGGCGCGGGCTCCGGCTGACCATGACTGACCACATGGTCAGACGGGCGGGGTGGAACCGGTTAGGTCTTCTGGAATGTTAGATAGCCGGAGGTGCTTGTAACATATTTACTCGGGGGGCCCAGGTCCGCACAGTCATCGTGACTGCGCATAAGCTGGACCCTGGGTTCGAGAACATGTTTACTAGAAGCCAAGGTTTACACAGTCACCGTGACTGTGCATAAGTCAGCTTCAGCATACAAGCAGGTTTGAATTAATACAGAGCCCACCATAAGGGTGGCTTGCCTGTACAACTTAGACAGAGGGGAGTTTGGAAGGGACTTATTGTTTAGCACTCGCACACTGCCAGCAGGGGTTACAGAAGCAGAAGAAGCCGGTTAACCTATTAACATAGATATTATGAGGTAAACAAAAACCTAGAGGCATGGGTAGTGATTTATAAACTACAGCAAACACTTCTTATACAACAACAAAGCTTCTAAGCCTCTCACATTCTGGTGACAGCGTTAAACAAGGACATGATGTTCAGATAAGAAAAAGCTCAGAAGACAACACGATGGTGAGGTTCCTCTGTGTAAAAGACCAGAAAAGGCTTTGAGGAGTAGATAGGGTTGGAAAGAACCTCACAGCAGGTGTGACAGCCTGATGATGGGCCACCTACATTGCCAAGGCATGATAGACAAGGTGCATGTCCCAGTATGGGCCTGCTCCTTCCCACTTCTGCAGCCTGTCCAGAGAGCCACCCCACCCACCAGCCCTTTTCCCCACGGTCTGTCCTTGGCACCTCAGCCCAGCCACCTCCCAGGTGCTGAAATGGCCCTGCGCCTTCCTTGCCATCAGCTTCACTCTCCCTCATCTCTGTGAATGTTCCTTCTAGCTCCTTCCTTTGCAAAATAACTAAAGTCCCTTTCACAATCCCCTGGTGTGTGTGTGTGTGTGTGTGTGTGTGTATATATATATATATGTATGTATAAAATAAAGATGTGGGGAACAAGTCAGGGTTAGGTACATAAGTAAGTAATGTATGTGCGGGTGAAGTTAGGGTACCCTCTGTGTTGTTACCTGGACCCCCCCCTCTCCGACAGTGACCTTCCATATGATCCAGCAATTCCTCTCCTGGGAATATACCCAGAGGAACACAAATCATTCTACAGAAAGACACCTGCACATGCATGTTTATTGCCATACTATTCACATTAGCAAAAACATGGAACCAACCCTACTGCCCATCTAAAGTAGACTAGATAAAGAAAATGTGGTACATATACACGATGGAATATTATGCAGCCATAAAGAAGGACAAAATCATGGACATCTCAGCAAATTGGATGGAATTGGAAATAATCATTTTTAGTGATCTATCACAGAAACAAAGAACCAAATACCACATGTTCTCACTCATAAATGGGACCTGAACATTGATCACAATAACACAAGGGAGGGATCAGCAGTCCCTGGTGTTCTTCGAGGGTTTTGTTGGGTGACAGAGGAGAGGCTGTTAGATCAATTGGTTGAGAGTTTGCCATTAACATGTTTCTTAAGTCCCCAAGCCTAGACCATGCTCTGGAGGCAACCTCTTCCCTTCTATCAGTCCTGCAGAGATTCTGAGGTCCCTTGTTGCCATCTAGGAAAGTAAGGTGTGATCATTCAATCAATTCTATTGATGCAAGGCCCAGCTGCCACTGACTCAGCCTTTATGGGTGTGGCTATGATTTGACAGGTTCCTGGGCATTTCCTTTTTATTTATTTTTTTTTTTTTGAGTTGGAATCTCACTTGGTCGCCCAGACT